>NC_080712.1:34720024-34750024 GCF_019097595.1 Hemibagrus wyckioides | reverse complement strand
GGTTCTTCACTCCAGAGTCCTGGATGGTTCTGGTTCTTCACTCCAGAGTTCTGTATGGTCATCATTTATCACTCCAGAGTTCTGGATGGTCCTGGTTCTTCACACCAGAGTTCTGGGTGGTCCTGGTTCTTCACACCAGAGTTTTGGATGGTCCTGGTTCTTCACTCCAAAGTTCTGTAAGGTCCTGGTTCTTCGCTCCAAAGTTCTGTAAGGTCCTGGTTCTTCACTCCAAAGTTCTGTAAGGTCCTGGTTCTTCACTCCAGAGTTCTGTAAGGTCCTGGTTCTTCACTCCAGAGTTCTGTAAGGTCCTCATCTTTCACTCCAGAGTTTTGTGTGGTTCTGGTTTTTCACTCCAGATTCCTATATGGTCTTGGTTCTTCACACCACAGTTCTGTATGGTCCTCATCTTTCACTCCAGAGTTCTGGATGGTTCTGGTTTTTCACTCCAGAGTTCTTTATTGTCTTGGTTCTTCACTCCAGAGTTCTGTATGGTCTTGGTTCTTTACTCCAGAGTTCTGTATGGTCCTGGTTCTTCACTCCAGAGTCCTGTATGGTTCTGGTTCTTCACTCCAGAGTTCTGTATGGTCCTCATTTATCACTCCAGAGTTCTGTATGGCCCTGGTTCTTCACACCAGAGTTCTGCATGGTCCTGGTTCTTTACACCAGAGTTTTGGATGGTCCTGGTTCTTCACTCCAGAGTTCTGTAAGGTCCTGGTTCTTCACTCCAGAGTTCTGTAATGTCCTCATCTTTCACTCCAGAGTTCTGGATGGTTCTGGTTTTTCACTCCAGAGTTCTTTATTGTCTTGGTTCTTCACTCCAGAGTTCTGTATGGTCCTGGTTCTTTACTCCAGAGTTCTGTATGGTTCAGGTTCTTCACTCCAGAGATCTGTATGGTCCTGGTTCTTCACTCCAGAGTCCTGTATGGTTCTGGTTCTTCACTCCAGAGTTCTGTATGGTCCTCATTCATCACTCCAGAGTTCTGTATGACCCTGGTTCTTCACACCAGATTTCTGTATGACCCTGGTTCTTCACACCAGATTTCTGCATGGTCCTGGTTCTTCACACCAGAGTTCTGGATGGTCCTGGTTCTTCACTCCAAAGTTCTGTAAGGTCCTGGTTCTTCACACCAGAGTTCTGGTTGGTCCTGGTTCTTCACTCCAGAGTTTTGTAAGGTCCTGGTTCTTCACTCCAGAGTTTTGGATGGTCCTGGTTCTTCACTCCAGAGTTTTGTAAGGTCCTGGTTCTTCACTCCAGAGTTTTGTAAGGTCCTGGTTCTTCACTCCAGAGTTTTGTAAGGTCCTGGTTCTTCACTCCAGAGTTTTGTTAGGTCCTGGTTCTTCACTCCAGAGTTTTGGATGGTCCTGGTTCTTCACTCCAAAGTTCTGTAAGGTCCTGGTTCTTCACTCCAAAGTTCTGTAAGGTCCTGGTTCTTCACTCCAGAGTTCTGTAAGGTCCTCATCTTTCACTCCAGATTCCTGTATGGTCCTGGTTCTTCACACCACAGTTCTGTATGGTCCTCATCTTTCACTCCAGAGTTCTGGATGGTTCTGGTTTTTCATTCCAGAGTTCTTTATTGTCTTGGTTCTTCACTCCAGAGTTCTGTAAGGTCCTCATCTTTCACTCCAGAGTTTTGTGTGGTTCTGGTTCTTCACTCCAGAGTCCTGTATGGTTCTGGTTCTTCACTCCAGAGTTCTGTATGGTCCTCATTTATCACTCCAGAGTTCTGTATGACCCTGGTTCTTCACACCAGATTCCTGCATGGTCCTGGTTCTTCACTCCAGAGTTTTGTAAGGTCCTGGTTCTTCACTCCAGAGTTTTGGATGGTCCTGGTTCTTCACTCCAGAGTTTTGTAAGGTCCTGGTTCTTCACTCCAGAGTTTTGTAAGGTCCTGGTTCTTCACTCCAGAGTTTTGTAAGGTCCTGGTTCTTCACTCCAGAGTTTTGTTAGGTCCTGGTTCTTCACTCCAGAGTTTTGGATGGTCCTGGTTCTTCACTCCAAAGTTCTGTAAGGTCCTGGTTCTTCACTCCAAAGTTCTGTAAGGTCCTGGTTCTTCACTCCAGAGTTCTGTAAGGTCCTCATCTTTCACTCCAGAGTTTTGTGTGGTTCTGGTTTTTCACTCCAGATTCCTGTATGGTCCTGGTTCTTCACACCACAGTTCTGTATGGTCCTCATCTTTCACTCCAGAGTTCTGGATGGTTCTGGTTTTTCATTCCAGAGTTCTTTATTGTCTTGGTTCTTCACTCCAGAGTTCTGTAAGGTCCTCATCTTTCACTCCAGAGTTTTGTGTGGTTCTGGTTTTTCACTCCAGATTCCTGTATGGTCCTGGTTCTTCACACCACAGTTCTGTATGGTCCTCATCTTTCACTCCAGAGTTCTGGATGGTTCTGGTTTTTCATTCCAGAGTTCTTTATTGTCTTGGTTCTTCACTCCAGAGTTCTGTATGGTCCTGGTTCTTTACACCAGAGTTCTGTATGGTTCAGGTTCTTCACTCCAGAGATCTGTATGGTCCTGGTTCTTCACACCACAGTTCTGTATGGTCCTCATCTTTCACTCCAGAGTTCTGGATGGTTCTGGTTTTTCATTCCAGAGTTCTTTATTGTCTTGGTTCTTCACTCCAGAGTTCTGTATGGTCCTGGTTCTTTACACCAGAGTTCTGTATGGTTCAGGTTCTTCACTCCAGAGATCTGTAAGGTCCTGGTTCTTCACTCCAAAGTTCTGTAAGGTCCTGGTTCTTCACACCAGAGTTCTGGATGGTTCTGGTTCTTCACTCCAGAGTTCTGTAAGGTCCTGGTTCTTCACTCCAGAGTTCTGTAAGGTCCTGGTTCTTCACTCCAGAGTTTTGTAAGGTCCTGGTTCTTCACTCCAGAGTTCTGTAAGGTCCTGGTTCTTCACTCCAGAGTTTTGTAAGATCCTGGTTCTACACTCCAGAGTTTTGTAAGGTCCTCATATTTCACTCCAGAGTTCTGTGTGGTTCTAGTTTTTCACTCCAGATTCCTGCATGGTCCTGGTTCTTCACACCACAGTTCTGTATGGTCCTGGTTCTCCACTCCAGAGTTCTGTATGGTTCTGGTTCTTCACACCAGAGTTCTGAAAGGTTCCTTGTCTGTCATCCTAGTTCTTTTTATGGTTCCTGTTCACTTCTCTACAGGAGCGTACTGAAGATCTTTCCATTTGACACCAGAGGCTGTTTCACATGTGGATCAGATTCAGGTTCAGGTTCATTCTGCTCTCTGAAGCGGTTGTTGGAGTTGTTGCCATGACAACCTAGAGTGAGTAACCTCAGGCATTCCTGGTTCTCCACTCCTTCATTAGGAACCTGCTGGAGTAAACATTACAGTAGTGTAGTAGATCTCCCTGATCCTCGTTCCCACACTGCACCTGTGTTACCTTAATAATCTCATCACACTAAACTCAACACTGTTGAAAATATTGGCACCCACACATACACACACTTCATTTTAAACTGTAGATTGTGACTTAAGATTAAACGGGTTTAATTTTTCAGCAGGACAATGTGTGTACACCTGGTGTGTAAGAGTTTGTACAACATTGTGTGTGTGTTCTGAATTGTGAATTTTTCACAGGTCAGTTACACGGTGTGAATGCAGCAGCCTACAGCATTTACACTTCACACACATTTATATGCATTAGACACACACACACACACAGCTTGGGGGGCAGTGTAATAGGAAGGGGTGGTCACTGTAGAGCGGTCTGCCTTCCCTTCTGCTTCCTCCTGCTGGCTTATTATAGCTCTGTCGCTCTCGCCTCTGTGTGTCTCTCTGTGTGTCTCTCTGTGTGTCTGCTATTCTGAATGAAACAGAATATATATATATATATAGGAAGTGTGTGTGTGTGTGTGCAAGTGTGTCATTGTATGTGTCTGTGTGTGTGTGTGTGTCCCCCTCCAGGAAGTCGTTTCTCTTGCTCTCCAGATGAAGGAGGCTGGATCTCCATGGTAACCACAAAGGACAGGCATGCGTGTGTGTGTGTGTATGTATGTGTGTGTGTACTTGAGCAAAGTAAAATGGTCGTGTATGCCTTTTGTTGTGTATTTACATTTGTACATCAGTGCAGACACACATACGCAATATAAGGAACACATTTATCTAGGAAGTGTGTGAGTGTGTGTGTTATATAATCAGGGTGACATGAGGGAGAGACAGACAGATGAGGGGGGCAGTTTCCCTGAGCGAGTGTTAATGTGGTCCACTTCCTCACACACTGATGGAATGTTTTAAATTCACACTGACAGCTGATGATGTCATAGTGGGCGTTACAGCAGATGGCCAATCAGCAGTTTCACCTGTACGGTGTTCATGGGTATGGCCTTCTACACACACACACACACACACACACATACACAGTTTAGTGGTTGAAGGATTCATTCCTGTGATGGTTCTCACTCGTCAGCACTTGCATCACCAAGCTAACCTTGATTAAGTGGTGTGTGTGTGTGTGTGTGTGTTCATGCCACTAGTAGAGGAGTGTGCACACTGACTCACCTTCTCTTACTCTGTATGGAGTGATAATCTGGGAGGACAGAGAGAACAAGGCTTTGTAATCAGGAGATAGACCTTTAAAATAGTACGACAACTTTATTACACCTCACTGACAGGTTTTACACACACACACACACACACACACAGTCTCTCTCTCTCTCTCTTTATTAAAGGAGTTCATTAGCAGAGTCTGTTCTCTGTAGCGTCTGTTAGTGGGGGATTGAGACAGACCCCAACCTGCTGTCAGTCTCTGTGTGTGTGTGTGTGTGTGTTATAGTAACCATGGCAACAGCAGGGCAGAGCTTCCCTTCCTGTGTGATGTGCATAGAAGGGATACAGAGAAAGAGACGGAGAGGGAGACAGGTGTCCAATATCCCTAGACCTGTTTGAGTTTCAGACTAAATTAAATGTTATTCAGCGTTTTCTCTGCTAATGCTAACGCTAACGCTAATCACCAGGAAATGAAAGCTCAGTTTTTCACTCTCAGTGAACACAGTCCATCTCCACTGCTGAGTGACAAGAATGGACAGCTCAGATATCTGCAGGACACTAACTGTCTGTCGGTCAGTCAGCCAATCAGCAGTGCCCAAGAGTGCTCCACCCCTCACAGTGCTCCGGGACTCCTCCCACTTTCACAATGTGAAGCAGACATCAGGAACTTTCTGAACTAGTTTCCCAATTACCTGTGTGTGTGTGTGTGTGTGTGTGTGTAACATGTTTTGACTTTTTGTCTCTCTCTCTCTGTCTGTCTGTCAGTAAAATGATCCAGGTGAGAATAATTGATGATGAGGAGTATGAGAAGAACAAAAACTTCTTTCTGGAACTGGCAGAGCCGCGTATGGTGGACATGAGCCTGCAGAAAGGTACACACACCCGCACACACACACACCCACACACACACACATACCACCCACCCACCTGCACACACACACACACAACCACCCGCCCACAAACACACACACACAACCACCCGCACACACACACACACACACACACACAACCACCCGCACACACACACACACACACACACACACACAACCACCCACCCGCACACACACAAATGTACGCACACACACACACCTACCACCCACCCACCTGCACACACACAAATGTACGCACACACACCACCCACCCACCTGCACATGCACACGCACACACACACACACACAATAACCCATCCACCCGCACATGCACACACACACATGCACACACACAACCACCCACCAACCTGCACATGCACACACACAGACACACACACACACACACATACCACCCACCCACCTGCACACACACACACACACACATACCACCCACCCATCTGCACACACACACACACACACAACCACCCACCCACCTGCATACGCACACACACACACAACCACCCGCACACACACACAACCACCCACCCACCTGCACACACACACATACCACACACGCACGCACACACCCACACACACACACAAATGTACGCACACACACCACCACCACCCACCTACACACACACACAACCACCCCCCCACCCACCCGCACACACACACACAAATGTACGCACACACACACACACACCACCCACCCACCTGCACACGCACACACACACACACACACACACACCACCCACCCACCTGCACACGCACACACACACACACACAACAACCCATCCACCCGCACACACACACGTGCACACACACACACACAGTGCACATACTCACACACACACACACAGTGCACATGCACACACACACACAGTGCACACACACACACGCTCGCATGCACACACACACACACGCCTGCACACACATGCCCGCGCACACACACACTCATAACTCTATTAGCTTCCTCACTAGTGTTTATTTTTGTTTATATATTTAATTCTGTTTACTTCTATTCCCAAATACTTTATCCAGGTTTTAACAACATGAAGGCTAGGAGAGGGAAACAGAGTGTGTGTGTGTGTGTGTATGTGCACTCTGTGTGTGTGTGTTTGTTTGTTTTTTTGTATGTGCACTATGTGCGTGTGTGTTTATGTGCATTCTGTGTATGTGTTTGTTTGTTTGTTTGTATGTGCACCATGTGCGTGTGTGTGTATGTGCATTCTCTGTGTGTGTGTATGTGTGTGTTTGTTTGTTTGTTTGTATGTGCACCATGTGCGTGTGTGTGTATGTGCATTCTCTGTGTGTGTGCGTGTGTGTGTATGTGCGCTGTGTGTGTGTGTGTGTATGGCCCGAATGGCTTGCGGGAAGAAGCTCCTCCTCGTTCTCTCTGTGTTTGCCTTCAAGGAGCAGAAAAGTTTCCCTGACCGCAACAGAGAGAAGAGTCCATTGTTGGGATGGCTGAGGTCCTTCGTTATCTTTCTAGCCTTGGTCCAGCACCGCTTGCTGTATATAGCGTCCAGGTTAGGAAGCTCGGTGTGGATGGTATGCTCGGCTGGACACACCACTCTCTAGAGAGCTACCGAGAACACCTACGTACCAGAAACTGTCCACTCTCTCCACTAGGGTCCCATTGATAGTGAGGGGCTGGTTATTCCTTTCCTGCTTTGTACTGAAGTCCACTATCAGCTCCTTAGTCTTGCTGACGTTCAGGAGGAGATTGTTGTCCTGGCACCATGTCTCCAGGTTTTTAATCTCCTCTAGGTAGGCCGTCTCATCGTTGAGGGTGCTGAGGGTGAGTGAGGGTGAGACATGGTTGCCCACCCGTACTGCCTGTGGTCTGTCTGTAAGGAAGTTGGAGATCCATCGACACAGGGACGGGCTGAGGTCCAGAATCTCCAACATAGAGGTGAGTCTGGAGGAAATTATGGTGTAGTCAACAAACAGCATGTTAGCATAATTCCCCTTTCTGCTGTCCAGATGGCTCAGGACTGTGTGATGGAGGTGTGTGATGGCGTCCTCAGTAGATCGGTTGGGCCGGTACGTGAATTGTAGAGGGTCCGGGGTGTCAGGTAGGGATGAAGTGATGAAGTTTCTGATTAGTCTTTCGAAGCACTTCATCACTGCTGAGGTCAGGGCTACTGGGCGGTAGTCATTGAGGCAGGCAGGCTGGGGTTTCTTGGGGACAGGAACAATGGTGGACTGTTTGAAGCATGTCGGGATTATAGACTGTTCCAGGAAGAGGTTGAATATTTCAGTGAACACAGGTGCAAGCTGGTCGGCACAGGCCTTCAGGAGCCGACCCGTGATGCCATCTGGTCCTGCTGCCTTCCTGGTGTACACTCTCCTGAATGCCTTTCTCACGTTGTGCTCTGAGATGATGAACACGTTTTCCTCTTTGGCGTTCTCTGCGTGCATGCTGCATATCGTGCTGTTAGCGCTGCTAACGCCATTAGCAATGAGAGCTGCAGCCTCGAAGCAAGCGTAAAAGGTGTTTAGCTCGTCTGCCAGAGAAGCGTCTGCATTCACCGTTCTGGAAGATGTTCTGTAGTTTGTTATTGTTCTTAGTCCTTACCACAGACTCCTAGAGCCAATTTGATGAAATTTTGACTCTGGTTTCTTTCCGAAGCGCCGATTCCTTCGGCATGCTATAGGATGCAGACTTGTACTCGTCCATGTTTCCACTGTGGAGCCCCATGTTATATGCGGCGGAGAGGGATCTCAGGGCTTCACAGACATTTTTATCCACCCACGGCTTCTGATTGGGAAACGTTCTGATGATATTTTTGTGAATTGTGTCATCTGCTAGTTTCCCGATAAATCCCACAACCCCTTCTGTAAACTTGTTGACGCAATCAGAGCTGCACCTAAACTTGTCCCAGTCTGCATCATCCAAAGCATCTTGTAGAGCGGCCACTGATTGGTCCGTCCAGCACATGACATGCTTTAGCCTTTGTTTATATCTAGGTATGAGGAAGATGGCGGCATGGTGGCATGACTGTGCTTTGTAGCTGTCTTTGTACTGTGTGTAGCAGTGGTCCAGTGTTCTTCCACCCCTGGTGGGGCTGGCGATGTGTTGGTGAAAGTTTGGCGCTGTGCATTTGAGGTTAGCACTGTTGAAGTCCCCTGCCAGAATGAGCGAAGCATCACGGTGTTGTGTCTGGTGAAGAGTGAGAGCTTCATGCAGCTCCCATAAAGCAGTGTCCCTGTCCGCCTGAGGTGGAATATAAACGGCGCTGACTATGACCGAACTAAATTCCAGAGGAAGGTAGGGTTCCAGGTTGGGTGAGCAGGAGCGTGAAAGAGGTAAAATGCTCGCACTGTCGCACCAGCTGTTGTTTACCACCAGAAATACTCCACCTCCTCTTGTCTTTCCTGACTCCATTGTTCTATCCATGCGGTGAACTGAGAAGAACTTGGCCGGTTGGATGGCGTGGTCTGGTACCACTGGGTTCAGCCATGTCTCTGTGCAGCAGAGAAGGTTGCTGTCCCGAATGTCTCTCTGGAATTTTACCCTGGCCCTGAGGTCATCAAGCTTGTTTTCCAGAGACTGGACACTGGCTAACAGGAGGATGCTAGGCAAGAGAGGCCGATGTGCACGTGCTCTTTGCCTATTCCTGACGCCGGCTCGCTCGCCGCTTCGGGTTGCGTCCTTTGTTCCTCAGAATATCACTCGGCCAGCATGAGTCCGGGTTTAAAAATGGCAGTAGGTGAGGAGATTGTAAACCAATAGAAATAAGAGTGTCTCTGTCATATGTAATCATGTCCATTGTGTAGGTAGATATTCCAAGGTGGTCCAGAGTGCAGAAAATAAACAAAAACAAACAAAGTGTGCAGTCGGCAGCCGACCTCAGTGTGTGTATGTGCACTGTGTGTGTGTGTGTGTGTGCGTGCGTGCACTGTGTGTGTGTGTGTGTGCGTGCGTGCACTGTGTGTGTGTGCGTGCGTGCGTGCACTGTGTGTGTGTGTGTGTGTGCGTGCACTGAGTGTGTGTATGTGTGTGTTTGTCTGTGTGTATGTGCAGTGTGTGTGTGTGTGTGCGCGCACTGTGTGTGTGCTTGTGGGTGTGTGTGTGTGCTTGTGGGTGTGTATGTGCGTGTATGTTTGTTTGTTTGTTTGTTTGTTTGTGTTTGAACTTTATGTTGTATGTTTATGTAGCACCAGGTCCTGGAGAAACGTTTCATTTCACTATGTACTGCATCAGCTATATGTGGTTGAAATGACAATAAAGCTTCTTGAATCTTGAATATGGTATGTGCACGATGTGCGTGTGTGTTTGTGTGTGCACCGTGTGCGTGTGTGTATGTGTGTGTGCACTGTGTGTGTGTGCATTGTGTGTGTTTGTGTGTGTGCTTGTGTGTGTACACTACCAGTCAAAAGTTTGGACACACCTTCTAATTCCATGGTCTTTCCTGATGTTTATTTCTCTCTACATTGTAAAACAATGCTGAAGGCGGCCGAAATCCACAATAATGTCCTTTAAACAGTTGATATTGATATACAGTATGTCTGCTACTGATGCTCTGTAAAGCCTTCATAACGCCTCTAATCTGAGGTGCTGTTAATTGGTGATTTCTGAGGCTGGTCACTCTAAATGAACTTCTCCTCTGCAGCAGAGGTCAGTTTTGGTCTTGCTTTACTGGGATGGTCTTCATGTGAGCCAGTTTCATCATGGGGCTTGATGGGTTTTGCAAATGCACTTGACAATACTGTTCTTGTAAGAACTATTCCAGAACACCTGACCTTCGTGTCTTAAAATAACAACTGACTGTTTTTTCTTGTCATTACATATGGATTACTGAAGTCCATGTGTGTTATTTCATAGTTTTGAAATCTCCAGGATTGTTCTAGAATGTAGAAAATAAATCCCTAAACAAACTTTTGACTGGTAGTGTATGTGCATTGTGTGTGTGCGTGTGTTTGTTTGTATGTGCACCATGTGCGTGTGTGTGTATGTGCACTGTGTATGTGTTTCTGTGTGTATGTGCAGTGTGTGTGTGTGTGTGTGTGTGTGTGAACACAGCCTCATACAGGAACACTAATGACACTGTTAATGATAGGAAGTGGGATTTACTTAAAGACATGAGGAGACTTCCTGAATTAGAGCCGTGTTACACTGATAATCCTCCCCCGGGTAACATGGACTTTAGCTGAGATACTTACACACACACCAGGACATTTCAGCTAATCACAGAGTACACACACACACACACACACACACCCCTCAGTGTCAGTGTCTCTGCTGTATGAGTGTACACATCAGTCTTCTCAGTAACCCTCATGGCTGCTGGGCGGGGCAGAGGGGTGACAGTACTTTCTGGACTACAGTCAGTAATCATGTGGAATAGAAAGGAGGGTTTGAGGAAGCAGTGTGATGTTCCAGCAGTTCCTCAACAGAGTGACAGCTGAAGATCCCTCATTTCATTCAGAACATTCCATTACCCCACACCACCCCTTCACCCATCCATGGACTGGTCCATTCCCTCGCATTTATACATGAAGTAAACTATATCCATTAGAGTAAACAAGAAGTGATGCAATTGTCTGGAAGTTTGCATGGGCACACACACACACACACACACACACCTACGCTCAGTAAGTAGGAGACGAAGTGGAGGCGGTTGTCCAGTAACTGTTGCCATGGTGATGCCTGTCTGCTAGCACCACAGTGTAATGGGTTTAAATTAAACCAGAGAGAGAGAGAGAAAGACAGACAGAGAGAGAGAGAGAGAGAGAGAGAGACAGACAGACAGACAGACAGACAGACAGACAGAGACAGGGAGACAGACAGACAGGGAGAAAATGACACTGATTGAGAGAGACAGAAGTGTGAGGACTTGGAGTTGAACATGTAGTGACGGGACTTAGCGTTAATGTTAGCATTATATTTTGTGATAAGAAAGTTAATTCAAAATATTATGAAGAAAATAAACAAACAAGTGCTAAGCTCATTAATACAGTTTACATTATCATTTCATTCATCCCTCTCTCTACCACACTTGCTCTCTCTCTCTCTCTCTCTCTCTCTCTCTCTGTTATAGCTCTGTTGTTAGCTGACGGTAAGTACCATTGACATGCTGTCCCTTGTGTGTGTGTGTGCGTGTGTGCGTGTGTGTGCGTGTGTGTGTGTTTGTGGACACTAATGCAGGGTTTGAGGATTTTACAGTAACTGTAACACATGTCTGAGGTGAAGAGAACATTAAACTGCTGTGTTTTCTAACAGAGAGCTGGAGCTAATTAGCATGCTATAGACTCATCAGACTGCAGCCTTGATAACACACACACACACACACACCTGTCTGATTGCATGATCTGTCTGTCTGTCTGCCTCTCTCAGATGTTCCTGACAGGAAGTTGTCATCAGAGGAAGAGGAAGCGAGGAGAGTAGCTGAGATGGGAAAGCCGATCCTGGGAGAGCATTCTAAACTGGAAGTGATCATCGAAGAGTCCTACGAGTTCAAGGTACATTGATCACACACACACAGACACACACACACACACACACGTATTAAAACGCAAGTGAAGGCATATTATTAACACATTGTATACTTCCCCTATTGTTTGTGAATGTGTGTGTGTGTGGATCCGGTGTGTGTGTGTGTGGATCCGGTGTGTGTGTGTGTGTGTGTGTGTGTGGATCCGGTGTGTGTGTGTGTGTGTGTGGATCCGGTGTGTGTGTGTGTGTGTGGATCTGGTGTGTGTGTGTGTGTGTGTGTGTGGATCCGGTGTGTGTGTGTGTGTGTGGATCCGGTGTGTGTGTGTGTGTGTGTGTGTGTGTGTGGATCCGGTGTGTGTGTGTGTGTGTGTAGAACACAGTAGATAAGTTGATTAAGAAGACAAACCTGGCTCTGGTTGTTGGCACCAGCTCATGGAGGGAGCAGTTCATGGAGGCCATTACAGTTAGCTCAGGTACACACACACACACACATTTTTGTGTGATCATACTTGGTGTTGTAAGATTATATAATAATACATTTTTACTGTTATAAATATCCCACACATTCAAACCACACACACATTTAATGTCTCTCTCTCTCTCTCTCTCTCGCACTCTGTCAGGTGATGAGGATGATGATGATGCAGGGGAGGAGCGTCTCCCATCATGTTTTGATTACGTCATGCATTTTCTAACCGTGTTCTGGAAGGTTCTGTTTGCGTGTGTTCCTCCCACTGAGTACTGGAATGGCTGGGCATGCTTCTTCAGCTCCATCATTATCATTGGCTTCCTCACAGCCATTATTGGAGATCTCGCCTCGCACTTTGGCTGTACCATTGGCCTTAAGGACTCCGTCACCGCTGTCGTCTTTGTCGCCCTCGGCACCTCTGTCCCAGGTGTGTGGGTGTGTTTGTGTGTGTGTGTGTGAGGTTCGGGGGGGTGGGGGGTGGCCAATCTTATCCAGAAAGGACCGGTGTGGGTGCAGGTTTTCATTCCAACCAAGCAGAAGCTACACCTGATTCCAACTGGCTAATCAGTAGATCTTGGCTTTCAGTAGACTCAGGTGTGGCTCCTGCTCAGTTGGAATGAAAACCTGCACCACCCCGGCCCTTTGCGGATCAGATTGGACACTCCTGGTCTAATACAACAGCGCAAACATACACTGATCAGCTATAACATTATTGTGTTGTTCCCCCTTTTGCTGCCAAAACAGTCTTGACCCACATAACAAGATGTTAGCAGCAGATCCTTTAAGTCCTGTAAGTTGCACGGTGGGGCCTCCATGGATCGGACTTGTTTGTCCAGCACATCCCACAGGGAATTTAGAGGCCAAGTCAACACCTCAAACTGGTCATTGTGGTCATCAAACCATTCCTGAACCATTTCTGCTTTGTGACATGCGCATTATTCTGCTGAAAGAGGCCACAGCCATCAGGGAATACCGTTTTCATGAAAGGGTGTAGATGGTGCTTAGGTAACATCCACATGGATGCAGGACCCAAGGTTTCCCAGCAGAACATTGCCCAAAGCAGGACACTGCCTCCGCCGGCTCGCTTTCTTCCCATAGTGCATCTTGGTGCCATGTGTTCCCCAGGTAAGAGACCCACACACACCCGGGCATCCACGTGATGTAAAAGAAAACGTGATTCATCAGACCAGGCCACCTTCTTCCACTGCTCCGTGGTCCAGTTCTGAGGCTCATGTGTGGTGCACAGGGGTCAGCATGGGCACCCTGACTGGTCTGCAGCTATGCGGCCCCATACGCAAGAAACTTTGATGCACTGTGTATTCTGACCCCTTTCTATCAGAACCAGCATTAACTTCTTCAGCAGTTTGAGCAACAGTAGCTCGTCTGTTGGATCGGATCACACGGGCCAGCCTTCACTCCCCACGTGCATCAATGAGCCTCGGCTGCCCATGACCCTGTCGCCGGTTCGCCACTGTTCCTTCCTTGGACCACTGTTGATAGATACTGACCACTGCAGACCGGGAACACCCCACAAGAGCTGCAGTTTTGGAGATGCTCTGATCCAGTGGTCTAGACATCACAATTTGGTCCTTGTCAAACTCGCTCAAATCCTTACGCTTGTCCATTTTCCCTGTATTTTTCCATTTTTCATCAGTCTTATTCACTTGACTGGTCAGTGCTCACAATGTTGTGCCTGATCAGTGTATGAAACATCTGTGTTTATAACATGTCTTCACAACAGCTGGACAAACAGCATGTGAGTTTTCCTGATTTTAACTGAGTTATTCTTTCTTTTTCATTGTTAATTCTGACATTAGCTCTGCTTGTTTCTCTCTTCTCTTCTCTTCTCTTCTCTTCTCTTCTCTTCTCTTCTCTTCTCTTCTCTTCTCTTCTCTTCTCTTCTCTTCTCTTCTCTTCTCTTCTCTTCTCTTCTCTTCTCTTTCTTACCGTATCTAATTTTGCCATTTGCCCCTGTCTGTCTCTCTCTGTCTGTTTTCTGTTTCCTGTCTTAGACACGTTTGCAAGTAAAGTGGCAGCGGTGCAGGACGTGTATGCGGATGCGTCCATCGGGAACGTGACGGGCAGTAATGCAGTGAATGTGTTTGTGGGACTGGGCGTGGCCTGGTCTGTAGCGGCTGTGTACTGGCGCGCTCACGGCGGCGTATTCGTGGTGCCCGCCGGCTCGCTCGCCTTCTCTCTCACACTCTTCTGTGTCTTTTCTGTCTTTGCCGTGCTCGCCCTGATGTACCGTCGCCGTGGCAACATCGGTGGAGAGCTCGGCGGGCCGAGACGCCATCGCATCATCACTACGCTCTTCTTCATCATGCTGTGGTTCTTCTACATCCTGCTCTCCAGCCTAGAGGCTTACTGCCACATCCAGGGCTTCTAGAGACATGGTTGAAGATGGGGGCGGGAGAGAGAGAGAGAGAGAGAGAGAGAGAGACAGAGAGAGAGAGTAATGTTTAGAGCAGAACACGTCCTTTATCTCTTTCACTTGAAATAACTTAAGAGTCATTACATGCAGTCAGAGAGAGTGTGTGTGTGTGTGAGAGAGAGAGAGAGAGAGAGAGAGAGAGAGAGAGAGTAGGACAAAACAACAGTCCTCCCTCTATCACACTACCTCTCTCTCTCTATTTCTCTCTCTCTCTCTCTCTCTCTCTCTCCTTTCTTCCCTTTCTCTCATTTCTTCTCTCTCCCACCCAAAGATCAAACACCAGAGTCTTAACTCCGAGTTAGAGAGAGAGAGAGAGAGAGAGAGAGAGAGAGAAAGGAAACAGAGGGATGGCTCAGACTCGTCCTCTCTCTCAGTACAGAGTGTATGTGAGGAGTCTGAGTTTCTCCAGAGTCTCTATTTTTTCTCGCCACTTGCAGAGGAACTGAACTCTTTTTCTAATTAAGTATTTTGGGGAAAAAAAACACAGAAAAAGACAACAATTAAAAAAATAATGTACAAAAAGAGAGCGAACTATTTTCAAATTACGTACCGGAGCAGAGTTTATGTATCCAATATGATCACTGTTCTCCAGTGGAACTCATGATGTCGTTTTTTTGTGTTTGCTAACTTCGCTAAAACTCACAAGCTTACAACACATATATACACACACACACACACACACACAGAATACAGATGAGACTGGAAGAGGAGAGGAACGAGGGACCGCAGAAAAACGAGTCTAACCTGCTTGCATCACTTCCTGAATGGATCTACATACTGTATGATACAAAACATAATGTTGCCATGTTTTTTGTATATGTTGTGCATTTTGGTCATACACAAACACACACACACACACACAGACACACACGCACTGAGTGACACACACACAGAGGGAATTCATAAGCTCTGCAGCGTGGTGGTGTTTACATGTTTGGGTGAAATTTGTTAACACAATCTCTACGAAATTCTCATCTAAAATAGAAACCTCTGCTGTGTTAGACCGAAGGTTCAGATGGACGGAAGCTGAAGCTGGGGAAATATCTGAGGTCACGTGGAGACGTGTGAGTGTTGTGCAGAGATGAAACAATCATTAAGAGTGTACAAGCTCACACTCTGTGGTGGTGCTGTTACAGTGTACACACGACAGGAAGAAGAGTTCCAGGTGTGTGGCGTGTCGGTCAGTTAGCGTGTACGCGGTACAGCCGGCGAGGTCTCCACAAGCCGTATGGTTCTCCACAGTTACGTCCTGTTGTTTGTGGAAGCTAGCTGAATGTCGTCTCTGTAGGAACTTTGCTGAAGCTGTACCGTTGCTTCATGTCGTAGTGTAGACGAGGGAAAACACTGCCAGCTAATGTGACCTCCACAGTTCCATCATGGCCGAGCGGATTCCTCAGGAACACGTTCAGACCAGGAGCCAGACAGCCAGAGCTACTGGGGCGGGGCCAATAACCAAAGAGTACAATAGAGGAAGGAGCTGTGTGTGTGTGTGTGTGTATTCCTGTAACCCAACCTGTCAGCCTGTCTTTCATCTACACACACACACACACACAGAAGAGAAACATGGCTGTTGTATATTTTTATACACTTCTTCAATTTGTGAGTCTGATTTTCTCCTCCTAACCTTTGACCTTTGACCCTGGAGTTTTTCTGCACATTGTAAATGATTTTAATATTCAGATTCAGCTATTCTGGGGGTGGGGCATGGCTGGGGCAAACACACACACACACACACACATTTATATATAAAATCTATCTTTATCTTGGCTGTTTGTTTTATTTTTGATGTAATTTTGTGTTTTTATGACTGAAGGCCTGTGTGCAGATCAAACAATCCATATATGGACAGGTGGGCAGGTCTTTAAATCCATATATAGAAGTCTTAAAGTAAGCATAAGGCAGCTGATTGGTATTGGTGCATGTATGATCACAGAGTTTATTAGCCAGCTCGCTAACCTGACAGGATTTCTATATTAATTCAACAACTCTTCAGAGCTAATGCAGCTTTTAAACGTCCTTAATATTTACTGCTAATGCTAGGTAACTGGCTAATGAGAGCTAATGAGAAAGGATTTTTATGTCATATTTTTCAGCTATTATAATCATTATTAAAGCTAGCCAGATAGCTAGCATAAGTTAACCTGACAGGATTTCTAAATAATATTTATAATTGTTCCCTTTAGAAGGTGACTAACGAACATGCTGGAACCTGACGGGATTTGAAAAAAGAAAACACAAATCCATACTGAGTGATTTTATAATCTTCCCTGTTACCACTAGCTAGCGTGCACAAGCTAACCGGAGAGGATTACTGACAGGATATGAAGTCAGGTCATGAATCATCTTAACCGCTAATGCTAGCTAGATAAAACAAGCTAACCTGACAGAATCTGAACCTAAATAATAAACAATCTTCCTCATTAACGCTAGTTATCTAAAATAAACTAATCTGACAGGATTATTGAGAGAACATTCATAAATATCTCCAGTGCTAATGCTAGCTACATAGCTAATGTTATTGCACCAGAAAGGAATCTAAATCTTAGCAACAAGTCAGTAAACTTTCTGCTATCACCAGATATGATCTGCACACAGATCCTCCTCACACGGTGTGTGTGTGTGTGTGTTAATAAACATATTTTAATTTTAATTCTCTCTGATTATGAATGAATTAATATCACAGTTTGTGTGAAGGTCTGAGTGCGTTAACATCCTGACGTGGCTGTGTCACAAATCACAAAGTGGAGAAAACCTGAGGAAAAAGTGCACAAAAATTCAGACAGCAGACAGAGAGAGGTGTGTGTAAGCGTTGGATTAGCCTGTGCTAGCAGCGTGCTACGTGGGCAGTGACAGCAGTAGGTAGTGATTTGGGACACAGCCCACAGTAAGTGGTGTAGTGGCGGTGCTGAAATAAACACTGTGTAGAGTTCAGACTTCTGTGGCCGTGTTAACGTGAACAAACACAAAGAGAAATATATTTGTATTGTGAGATTTTCTCAAATTATTTAAAATACTTTGTTAGCATTAGCATCCTTTATTGGACTGTTAACACCAATCTGTGATATTTTACATTTATTTATTTACTCATTTATTTTTTTAGATTTATTTTTATTGAGCTGAGACAGAATTCAATCCGAGCACAGGTCTGAGAGTAGTAATAATAATAATAATAGTAATAATAATAATAATAATAATAGTAATAATAATAATAATAATAATAGTAATAATAATAATAATAATAATAATAATAATAATAATAGTAATAATAATAATAATAATAATAGTAATAATAATAATAATAATAATAATCATAATAATAATAGTAATAATAATAATAATAATAATAATAATGTTTATTGGTCACTACTGGTTATTTATTCTCTTGGAAAAATATTTTATTTGATTATATTCAGCACAAATTTTCATTACCACAGCTGCCAGGAAAGTTCTTGGAAATATCAATTACTGTAGATCCACACACACACACACAGGGTGGTGTAACACTGTGTTCTGGATGGTTCTGTTGGTTTTCTCTTCACACTCAGTGATATTTATTTTTTATTTTCAGGATTGTGCATGACGTCATTTCGTTTCATTTACATGAATTCTCTGATTTCTTTTCATTTCTTTTCAGTTTATTTTGTCAGCAGAAAAATAAAGGAACCTATTTAAAAACAACTTGTGGTTATTATTATTATTATTATTATTAATAATAATAATATTCATATTGTTATTATCAGTAGTAGTACTGAATAATTTTTTGCCGTTTTGTTTGGTGACAGATTAGCATGTTAGCCGTTATGGCTAAAATGATATCTGTGTTATTAACCCATGAGTTTCACCAGATTATTATTAGATTACAGAAAGAATTAAAGAGACAAGATAAAAAGCAGGCGAACTGCAGTCACAGAAAATAAAGTCACCTCAGTGAAGACAGAAAAACACCGAGTTTATTCCACTGAATATAACACAACAGTCTGATGGTTTCAGGAAATGACATCATCACCTTCATCTCAGGTTTTGGGGTTTTTTTTGGATTTGAAGCTTGATGAAGAAACAGAGTGATGCGACATGGAAGTGATTCAGCACAGTGAGACAACTTTCCTCCTTCCTGTCTCACCCCTGCCTGTCTAACTGTCTCTGTCTGTCTATGTCTATCTGTTATGTTGTCTGTCTGTCTGTCTGTCTGTCTGGGATGGATGACTGTGCACTACAGGATTTTAGAGAGCTGCAGTCAGACGTTACTGAATGTTTCATGCAGATAGACAAAACTGTTATCAGTGATGTTCACATTAAAGTTATAAAGATCACACTGTGTGTGTGTGTGTGTGTGTGTGTGTGTGTGTGTGTGTGTGTGTGTGTGCAATGAAAACAGTGGTGGTGAGACAGACGAGTGAACTACACAGGATCCTTCTTTCCCTGAGCAATTCGGCGGAGCTTCATCTCAGTCAGCTGGATGTAGCGGATCACGTTGGTATCTGTCTCACACACACACACACACACACACACACTCAGTTACACACAGTTACACACTTAAACATATGTGTTTCTGTCTTGTGTTATACTGTGTGTGTGTGTGTGACCTGTGGGTTCCTGTTTGTGGGACTCCTGCAGGTAGTGTAGGGCGGAGTTATAGTCTCCCAGGTGATAATAGGCCACGCCCGAGCGGTACAGAGCTTTAAAGTTCTCTCCCTCCTTCCTGAGGACTTTCAGACAGTACTCCTTCACCCTCTCATAATTCACCAGCTCCATCTGTAACAGACACGCTGTACACACACACACACACACACACACACACTCCGTCAGACTTATGTGGCACCGTAACAGAGAAATGTCGTGATTACGGTGTGTGTGTGTGTGTGTGTGTTGTACCTGCCAGGCTGTTGTAGCACTCGAGCTCCGCGCTCTCTGCCGCTCCCCTCTGTTCCTCCGTTAGCCCCGACCTGCTAGGAGATCTCGCGCTGACGTCAGCGTCCCCGAACCCGAGCGCGCGGCCCAGTCCTTTCATCTCGAGCAGCGCGCGGTGGTATTTACCGATGGCCTCGCGGTACTTCTTGTCCCGATAGCATTGCGTGCCCTGCGTCTTAAAGTCCAGCGCACGCCTTAGCAGCTCGTCGGGCTCGCGCGCACCGCCAGCGTGGTGGTGATGATGAAGATGGTGATGAAGATGATGATGGTGCTGGTTCTGCTGCTGATGCTGTTGAAGAGAACGCATCTCACGCGCGCGCACAACGGCGGAAAGCTGAGCGCGCGGTGGCGGCTGCCCCAGAGAGCCAGTAACGCCCTCCGGTGCGATCTTCCCTTCACACCCGGACCGGTCCAGACTCATCATCATGTCCGCGCGAGTGCGTGTGTGTGTGTGAGTGTATGTGTGTATGTACGTGTGTGTCCTTCCCTCCAGTTTATTCTCTCGGCAGCTCGCGCGCTTTCCGCCGTGTCGTCATGTCTGTCTCGTGACTAGTCTTGTTCCGGCGATTCCTTAACGCAAACCCAAACCGGTTTATTGATATTTTGTTTAATTTCTCTGTTTCTGTGTTTTGACGGAAAAAGAGGAGCAGGAATGACAGAACAGCTCGCGCTCGGGTTGCCAGATTGGAGTGCACCCTTCAGCCAGGATCCTGGTTTTAAACTCCGCCGATATCTGGAGCACTAACTCCGCCCACACCTCAATTTATCGTTCAAATAAATTAAATAGGTTTATCTCACAAATGAAATGTAAATACTGGCATCATCATCATCATCATCATCATCATCATTATTATTATTATTATTATTATTATTATTATTATTATTATTATTATTATTATTATTATTATTGAAGTAAGATGTAGAGCTATGATGCCACGAGCACTAGATGCATTTAAAATATTCTATTTCCTAAACTCTACAGTATATAGACACACTAGACCTAATAAACCATCTAGTAGCCTGTAGTGCACTTTATGCCACAGTAAGTCATTTCCCGTTATACAGTGCACTTATACAGCGTGTAGATTATTCACTATATACATCATGTATATAATACTGTATACTGTATGTACTATTACTATTCTATAGCCTTTTCTTTTTACTTTAGCTTTTTTTTGTTGTTGTTTAATTATATTGCTTAAATTATATTAAATATATTCCTGTAGTTTTCCTGAGCGTCACCTAAGCATTTCATTGTACTGACATATCTTCTTCTTCTTTGGGCTTTTCCCTTCAGGGGTCTCCACAGTGAATCATCTCTCTCCACCTATCCCTATCTTCTGCATCCTCAACACTTACACCCACTAGCTTCATCTCCTCATTTATTACATCCATATTCCTCCTCTTTGGCCTTCCTCTTTTCCTCCTGCCTGGCAGCTTCATGTCCAACATTCTCCTACCAATATACTCACTCTCCCTCCTCTGGACATGTCCAAACCATCTTAATCTGTCCTCCCTAACTTTGTCCCCCAAACGTCCAACATGAGCTGTCCCTCTGATGTACTCAGTCCTAATCCTGTCCAACCGTGTCACTCCCAAAGAGAATCTCAACATCTTCAGCTCTGCTACCTCCAGCTCTGACTCCTGTCTCTTCCTCAGTGACACTGTCTCTAAACCATACAGCATGGCCGGTCTCACCACTGTCCTGTATCACCTTCCCCTTGATTCTCACTGATATTTTTCTATCACACAGAACTCCCGACACCTTTCTCCACCCATTCCAACCTGCCTGCACTCGCTTCTTTACCTCTTTCCCACACTCTCCATTACTCTGGACTGTTGACCCCAAGTACTTAAACTCCTGTACCTTCTTCACCTCTTCACCCTGTAATCTTACTGCTCCACTTCCCTCTCTGTCATTCACACACATGTACTCAGTCTTACTACCACTGACTTTCATTCCTCTTCTCTCCAGCGCAAACCTCCACCTCTCCGGGTTTTCCTCCACCTGCTCCCTGCTCTCACTATATGGCAAATAAACCTGGAACTATATCAGTGTGAACTGCAGTGCATAGTTTAACCGCTAGATGGCAATCATTTGTTGTAATTTCAATCCATGACGTCATCACACTGCGACGTTTCATGCGGATGCTGTGCTGAAGGGCGCCGTGTGGTTCTCTTGTCTTAATGTCCTTCGGCGTGGTGAGTTTCTACACTGTTATATTGTACTAAATTACATATAAGTACATTTTCCTATATGTGTTAAAACTATTTAAAAATCCCGTAGATAAAAGAGAAGTTAAGTGAGCTACTTATTAATATTACAGGGACAAAGTGTAAAATATAGCAGTGTGTTGTTTTCTCTAGACAGAGTGTCCTGTGTTTCTGCAGGTTTTTATTTATTTATTTATTTATTTATTTATTTATTTATTTATTTATTTATTTATATTGGATATCAACATATATAACAACAAGAGAATTACAAGGTAACTTATATAAATGCCATCGATACATAAGATTACAATTAAAATAAAGTTTAGCCAAAAAAACCCTCAGAAAACAGAAAGAAGAAAAAAAAAAGAGAGACCGGTGCAGTTTACTTGTCCATTTCAAATTTGCGGCTATTAGAAGTCCTGAGAGCTTCTTTTGCTTTACATTTATATACCAAATTGCAGTATTGTTTAAATTCATTGATAAAATGAAAGAAATTTGGCTTACCCCCTGACCACTTCATTTTGTGTATATGAAACTTCCCCATTACAACTAATAATTAAATAATATACGCTTTATCCTTTTCTATCCCATAGTCATTAATATATATCAGTATATCAGACCCAACCAATTTAACAACTGTATTAAGTTTTCTTGTAATGAAATTCTCGACATCAACCCAAAATATCTTTGTATAAATGCAATGAAAAAATAAATGAAAAATTGTTTTTTTCATTACTACAAAATACACAAGAATAGTCAATATTCAATTTAAAACGTTCCAATACACGTTTCACTGGATAAATTCTATGCAATATTTTATACAAAACTTCCTTTATTTTATTATTAACAAAGAATTTATCAACAATTTTCCAGGCCTTATGCCAATTTAAATCTCCAAATATTGATGACCAGAAAAATCTAGCTGGAGGATATATATCATCATTTACTACATTTCTAATGTATATATTTGGTATGTTGAGAATAGGAACTCTGAATGTTGGTACTATGACAGGGAAAGGTAGAGAGCTGGCTGATATGATAGAGAGAAGGAAGGTGGATATACTGTGTGTACAGGAGACCAGGTGGAAGGGGAGCAAGGCTCGTAGTATAGGAGCAGGATTCAAGCTGTTTTATTATGGTGTGGATAGTAAGAGAAATGGGGTAGGTGTGGTCCTGAAGGAGGAGTTTGTGAGGAATGTTCTGGAGGTGATGAGAGTGTCAGACAGGGTGATGAGTCTGAAGTTAGAGGTTGAAGGGGTGATGTTGAATGTTGTTAGTGGTTATGCCCCACAGGTAGGTGGTGAGTTAGAGGAGAAAGAGAGATTCTGGAGTGAATTAGATGAGGTGATAGAGAGTATTCCCACGGGGGAGAGAGTGGTGATAGGAGCAGATTTTAATGGACATGTTGGTGAGGGGAACACAGGTGATGAGGAGGTGATGGGCAAGTTTGGAGTTAAGGAAAGGAACCTTGAAGGACAGATGGTAGTGGACTTTGCTAAGAGGATGGACATGGCTGTGGTTAACACTTATTTTCAGAAGAAGGAGGAGCATAGAGTGACTTACAAGAGTGGAGGTAGGAGCACACAGGTAGACTACATCCTATGTAGAAGAGGCAATCTGTAAGAGATTAGTGACTGTAAAGTGGTAGTGGGAGAGAGTGTAGCCAGACAGCATAGGATGGTGGTGTGTAGGATGAATCTGATGGTCTGTAAGAAGAGGTCAAAGATAGAGATGGAGAAGAAAACCAAGTGGTGGAAGCTGAAAAAGGAGGAATGTTGTGAGGAATTTAGACAGAAGTTGAGGCAGGCTCTGGGTGGTCAGGTAGTGCTGCCAGATGACTGGGAAACTACAGCAGAAGTGATCAGGGAGACAGGAAGAAAGGTGCTGGGTGTGTCATCTGGAAGGAGGAAAGAAGATAAGGAGACTTGGTGGTGGAATGAGGAAGTTCAGGATAGTATTCAGAGGAAGAGGTTAGCCAAGAAGAAGTGGGACAGGGACAGGACTGAAGAGAATAGACAGGAATACAAGGAGTTACAGCACAGAGTGAAGAGGGAGGGGTCTAAGGCCAAGCAGAAGGCGTATGATGAGTTGTACACTAGGTTAGACACTAGAGACGGAGAGAAGGACTTGTACAGGTTAGCTAGGCAGAGGGATGGAGATGGGAAGGATGTGCAGTAAGTTAGAGTTATTAAGGATAGAGATGGAAAGGTGCTCACAAGTGAGGAGAGTGTACAGAGGAGATGGAAGGAGAACTTTGAAGAGCTGATCAATGAGGAAAATGAGAGGGAAAAAGAGTAGAAGTCTGTGGAACTCTGTGGAACAGGAAGTAGATAAGATTAGAAAGGATGAAGTCAGGAAGGCTTTGAAGAGGATGAAAAGTGGAAAGGCAGTTGGTCCTGACGACATCCCGGTGGAGGTCTGGAAGTGTCTAGGAGAGGCGGCAGTGGAATTTTTAACTAGTCTGTTTAACAGGGTTTTAGAGAGTGAGAAGATGCCTGAGGAATGGAGAAGAAGTGTATTAGTGCCGATCTTTAAGAATAAGGGTGATGTGCAGAGGTGCAGCAACTATAGGGGGATAAAGTTGATGAGCCATACAATGAAGCTCTGGGAAAGAGTAGTGGAAGCTAGGTTAAGGAAGGTAGTGGAAATTTGTGAGCAGCAGTATGGCTTCATGCCCAGAAAGAGCACAACAGATGCAATTTTTGCTCTGAGAATGTTGATGGAGAAGTATAGGGATGGTCAGAGAGAGCTGCACTGTGTGTTTGTAGACTTGGAGAAAGCGTATGACAGGGTGCCAAGAGAAGAGCTGTGGTACTGTATGAGGAAGTCAGGAGTAGCAGAGAAGTATGTCAGAGTGGTGCAGGACATGTATGAGAGGAGCAGGACAGTGGTGAGGTGTGCTGTAGGTCAGACAGAGGAGTTCAGAGTGGAGGTGGGACTGCATCAGGGATCGGCTCTGAGCCCCTTCCTGTTTGCTATGGTGATGGACCAGTTGTCAGAGGAGGTCAGACAGGAGTCTCCTTGGACAATGATGTTTGCAGATGACATTGTGATCTGTAGTGAGAGCAGGGAGCAGGTGGAGGTAACCCTGGAGAGGTGGAGGTTTGTGCTGGAGAGAAGAGGAATGAAAGTCAGTGGTAGTAAGACTGAGTACATGTGTGTGAATGACAGGGAGGGAAGTGGAACAGTAAGATTACAGGGTGAAGAGGTGAAGAAGGTACAGGAGTTTAAGTACTTGGGGTCAACAGTCCAGAGTAATGGAGAGTGTGGGAAAGAGGTAAAGAAGCGAGTGCAGGCAGGTTGGAATGGGTGGAGAAAGGTGTCGGGAGTTCTGTGTGATAGAAAAATTTCAGCGAGAATCAAGGGGAAGGTGATACAGGACAGTGGTGAGACCGGCCATGCTGTATGGTTTAGAGGCAGTGTCACTGAGGAAGAGACAGGAGTCAGAGCTGGAGGTAGCAGAGCTGAAGATGTTGAGGTTCTCTTTGGGAGGGACACGGTTGGACAGGATTAGGACTGAGTACATCAGAGGGACATCTCATGTTGGACGTTTGGGGGACAAAGTTAGGGAGGACAGATTAAGATGGTTTGGACATGTCCAGAGGAGGGAGAGTGAGTATATTGGTAGGAGAATGTTGGACATGGAGCTGCCAGGCAGGAGGCAAAGAGGAAGGCCAAAGAGGAGGAATATGGATGGAATAAATGAGGAGATGAAGCTAGTGGGTGTAAGTGTTGAGGATGCAGAAGATAGGGATAGGTGGAGAGAGATGATTCACTGTGGAGACCCCTGAAGGGAAAAGCCCAAAGAAGAAGATGATATTTGGTATGTTGTTTTTTTAAAACATTAATATTACCAATAAAAATTGTATTAGTTATATAGACCAAATTAGGGTTTTCATTGCATTCATTTTTAAGAAGATATAATACTTTACTTGGTATAGCATCCATTACACTGGCATATTCTCTGGGATTTTAAATTTGTCAAGAAACTCTGTGGATGATAATAAGCCTCCATCATTATTCATAAACTGACTAACCAAAATTATATTATTTTCAAACCATATCTTAAAAAAAGGGATTTATGTTTATATAAAATGTCTTTGTTATTCCAAATATAATATCTTCTAGGGTAAAAGTTACGTTTATAGGCCAAAGTCCATGCCATCAGAGCTTGTTGATGAAATCTTGCAAGTTTTACTGGAATTTTGTCAATACAATAATTGCATTTTAACAAAAATTCCAGACCCACGACTGACTTAAACAAAAAGTTTGGGAATGTGTTTCACATATTATCTTTCTTTTTTAAGTACTGTGTAATCCAATTAATTTTAAATACATTGTTTAGGGTATCATAATTTAATACCTCCAGGCCCCCATTATCCTTTGAGCTACATAATATCTCTTTTCTCAAATAATGTGGCTTCCTTTTCCAAATAAAGAGTAATTTATCCAACGTTTTAACTACTTTAGAAGGTATATCAAGTGATAAGCAAACATAAACTGACCTGGAAATTCCTTCTGCCTTAGACAAAAGGACCCTCCCCTGGAAAGATAAATCCCTTTGTAACCACATATTAAATCTATTGTTAGTTTTTATAGTTAGTTAGTTATTGTTAGTTTGTAAGTTTAAATCACTGTGCGTTTTTTCGTCTTTACATATGAATACTCTAAGATAAGTCCCAGTGGTTTGGAATGGAATGCCAGGTATATTTGATAAATTGCAGTTTTTAAGGGAAAAATAACCGATTTACTCTGATTCATACGCAATCCTGATGCAAGTGAAAAATCATTAATACAGTCAACAGCTTTATTAACAAATTGACATAACTTAAAAACTTTTCCCATGGCTGTAATACCTTGAAAATATCCTTTCTTAAGATGCAGAGCCAATAATTGGGTTGCCAATAGAAATAAAAATGGAGAAAATGGACATCCTTGTCTTATTCCTCTGCCAATTTCAAATCTATTAGATGTACCTTGGGCCAGTTTTACAGAACTATTACATCCGTTGTATGTTTTAACAGCTTTTAAAAAATACATGCCAATAACGAAAAATTCAATCATTTTAAACAAAAAATCATGTTCTATAGTGTTGAATGCCTTATGGAAATCAACAAATAATATCAAACTATTATCTAATAAATACTCATTATAATCCACCATGTCTAAAATCAATCTAATATTATTACTAATATGTTGTCCTTGAATAAATCCAGTCTGTTCTTCATCAATAATGTCATCTAATCCATGTTTCAAGCAAATATATGTGCAAAAACTTTGGTATCTTTATTTAAAAGACTGAGAGGCCTCCAATTGTCTAAGTGAAGAATATCTTTTTGCCGTTTTGGAATTAGAGTAATAACCCCTTGTTTTAATGAGTCTGGTAACTCTCCTTTATCTATAGATTCTTTATAAACTGCAAGCAAAAACGGTGCTAATTTATCCTTGAAGACTTTATAAAATTCACTGAGGACTCCATCATTACCTGGAGATCGATTATCTTTTAAATACCAAATGCATTCTTTCTAAACCATTCAGAAATTTATCCAGATCAGAATGAACTGTTAGAGTAGTAGAGGTGTTTATAAAATTGAGTGACATATTGGGATCTGATCTTCTGACACTATATTATTTATTAATAATTTATTTATTGAAGACATTTCTCTTTTCCAAGTTAAAAAAATATTTGGTATTCTTTTCCCCCTGTTCCAACCAAATTTGCCTTGATCTTGTAAAGGAGCCTGTTGCTTTCTCTTCGTAAATAGTTGTCCAATTCTACTTGTAATGATGACAAATTTAATAATTCTTGGGAAGTTAATTTTTTTACTAGACAGCTCCATAATTTCCTTTATAACTCTACATTCTTTCTGTCGTTTAGCAAAAGCAAGCATTTTCCCCATTGAAATGGATAAATTCCTTACTTCATATTTAGTGAGCTCCCAAAAATTTCCAAAGGTATTCAATATTTTATCCTGAGTCCAATACCTGTCAACAATTTCTATTACTTTCATTTTAAATGTTTCATTTTCTAATAATGTCTTATTGAGTTTCCAGTATCCTCTATTTACCTTATATTTTCTTGAACCAGTCCTATTTATGTCAATTGCTATTCCTTTATGGTCCTTTAAGATGGAAGGCTCTATGGAAACAGACCGAACAAAATCCTCCAGTGTGTCTGAGATTAAAAAATAATCAGTACGTGACTGTTTAGACTGATCTTTCTTACTCCATGTATACATAATTTGGTTTGGGTTTTTGTGACGCCAAATGTCTATTAACCCTAAACGAACGCAACACATTTTTTGTCACACATTTCATCTTTTGGTGGCCATCGATCTAATAAGTTGTTATGTACATAGACCTAATCATATTATTTTAGCCTCAGGGAATTTGTTCTTGATTTGTATCAATTTTAATTCAATATTTCCAAAACAATATATATTATTTTGGTGCATGTTGTTGGTAGCATATGAATTCACCAAAATGCTTACTTCCAGTATTACCAATCTTCCAGAATGATCTCTCTCATGGCAAAGAACATGGCCCTTAAATTTTCCCTTGAGTATTGTGCCCCTTGCTGCTCTATAGCCGCCATGGGCAAACCAAATATCATTCTCCCACTGACCTCTCCAAAACTTTTCATCTTCATTAACTGAATGCGTTTCCTGCATAAAGTAAAAATCTGTACCTTTCCCTTTACAACATAAAAATAAAGATTTCCTTTTCAAAAGATTACGTACACCTCTGGCATTAATCGAGAAAATTGAAACAGACATAAAGTTCAGTCAATCCCTTTTCTGTTAGTGTTTAATGTTCAAACAAGTAGCGTCACTCATTTCTATTTGCCTTTGCAAAAATACCTTTCCTTCTTTTATATAAGGATATAAACTACAACAACAGTAATCATTTAACATATGACTCTTTAACATATGACTCTTTCCACACTGTCTAAGACAGCTATATAGTATTCAACCTTAACCAGCTTGTAAGTGCAGCATAAGAGAAATTTCTACCACATTGGCAGTTAACTGACTACGTATTACCATCTACCACTAGGATACTTGAACTTCCTTGTTATCAATGTAAGCCTTGTTACCAACAAAATATGCTTGTCTTCCTTCATTTCGTGACTTCTCCACCAGTGGCCATAATTTTTTACGTGCTTCTTTATCGGCTGTAGTTAAATCTTCCTTGTAGTGGAGATGTTTGTTAGACAGAAGATCGTTTGTCTTTGAGAACTGCCACATCAAATCCCTCACAGCCCTGTAAACAAATCTGATAATCACGGGTCTTGGAGAGCTATTGTTCTTTGCATCCTTCAGTCTGCCGATCCTGTGTGCTACGTCTATAGCATCAATTACAGAAGTGTGTTGTGCCTCTGGAAGAACTTCCCTAAAATGTCTTTCACAGTCGCTTTGATGTTTTCATCAGATTGGTGCAAATTCCAGCGTCTGTTATACCTTTCTGCATCGTTTATTTTTTGCTCCATTTCTAAAATCTTTTTCTGATATTCAGTGCACTGGACTTTGAGGCACACATTCTCCTTTTGCTTTTTCCTCCTTTTTCAATCCTGCTACATCTTGATGGCAGCTATCAAGTGATTTCTTGATACCTTCAATTTGAAGAGTGTTCTGATTCACTGCCATGTCCGTCTGATCAGCTCTCTCATGGATTTTTGCAGTCAGAATCCTAATGATGTTTTCTTGCAGTTCATTTAGAGACGGTTCATTCCCTTCATTAGCCTTAAGGCCTGGTCACACTACAAGACTTTAACCGTCGGCAGATCTCTTTGCTGTTCAGACTACATGACTTCACCGTATGTCTTTTTGTCCTTGTGGTGTTCACTCTACGCGACGCTTCGTAAATGATCCACAAGAGGGCGTCGCACACCACACCATCTGACAACAACTCTCAACTCTGTTGACTTGCTCTCTCATTGGCTGGAGGTCGTAGCTACAATTGACACCACGTGATGTGGAGTCGGCCGACCGTCCCAGATATTTAACATGCCAGATATCTGGATTTTGTCAGCAACGCGTCAGTGAGCCTCTTTGAGGCGTCGTTGAGTAGATCACACGTAAAGATTGCCGAGCTCTGATCACCTGCTGATTTTCCCACGATCACTGACCGATCTGTCGGCCAGCTCGTTAATTTGCAAATTGGGCTT
>NC_080712.1:34662524-34712524 GCF_019097595.1 Hemibagrus wyckioides | reverse complement strand
GTGGGCGGGGCGTAAGATCAGGCCCCTCCCCTCACTGAAGAGTTACGTCAATATGCCATCTGTATCTGCACAGCCCTGATACGTGTGTGTGTGTGTGTGTGTAATCCTCTCTCACACACCCTCTCCATGTGTAATGCTGATGTATGAAGTTAAATGTCACTGTAATAATAATTCTTTATGCAGGAAATAAAATCGAACCTCAGACAAACAGCAGAGCTTCTTTCACACACACCTTTCATTCACTTCACAGAAAAAAGCTCCACTGTGAGGCTCAGTCAAGGAAAAAGCCTGAAAGGAGAAGAAAACAGCCGATTCACACACACACCATTATCAGCATTTCACTCTTCTGATCATCAGAGTCTGAATTACTGAACTGATTATTGATCAGAGTCTGATTACTGAACTGATTATTGATCAGAGTCTGGTTACTGAACTGATTATTGATCAGAGTCTGAATTACTGAACTGATTATTGATCAGAGTCTGATTACTGAACTGATTATTGATCAGAGTCTGATTACTGAACTGATTATTGATCAGAGTCTGGTTACTGAACTGATTATTGATCAGAGTCTGGTTACTGAACTGATTATTGATCAGAGTCTGGTTACTGAACTGATTATTGATCAGAGTCTGGTTACTGAACTGATTATTGATCAGGTCTGACTGAGAAACACAGATATGATTTGATCCACAGCAGACCACAGTGAGCTCCTGACCTCTGGGATCTCACTGACCCTGTGGGAACTTTTCTTATTTGGAAATAAACAGAAATGTTTGAAAAATGTAAAATAAATAGTGTTGAATTCTGAGTGGTGGAGATTCTGTACTGTTTCTGATTGACCGGTGAGTGAAGTTGGTCATGTTCTAACTGCTTCATTCTGTAGATCAGATTTTCCTCCACTGAAGCGTGTGATCAGACATCACTGATGGATCTGCTCTATCCTCAGCTTTTACACAAACCTTTGGAGTCTGCAGATCGTGTGTGTGTGTCTTTTAAAGTCACAGGAACAAACCCAATCCTGAGATATTCTATAACTTTATTCAATATTTCTAACCTACATTTTACTGGCTTTCTGCACACTAATATAATCTGTAAGGGGATGTGTGTATGAGATAAAAGATTGTGTTTTAGAAGAAGTTTAATTCTGCAGTGCAGGAAGTCTCCATGCTGATGTTCATCTCTATAATTTGCAGTTTATTAGTGTTATTGTGTTCAGAGAGAGAAATCCGTGAGGTGATGAGCAGGAGGAGAAACTTGCACAGGTTAGTGTGAACCTCAGACACCAGGGGGCGCTGTGACACTGATCTTTCATTCATAGACAAACGCTGCAGTCAACTCTATCTCTTTCTCACTCTCTCTGTCTCTCCCTTGACTCTCTCTCTCTCTCTCTGTTTCTTTAGGGTGAACACTGTAGTCATATCTCACTCTCTCTATCTCTCTGTCTCTCTCACTCACTCAATTATAAACGCTGCAGTCAACTCTCTCTCTCTGGTTCTTTAGGGTGAGATTAGTCTCTGTTCAGTTGATTGTGGATATAAACTTGTCTCTCTTGATCTGTGTGTGTGTGTCAGTGTTTGTTCTTGGCTGTGTTCCAATCCTATTTTTAACACTTTCCCTGGGAAGTCTGTCAGTGTGCATGAAGTAGATGAGAAGCAAATGTCAGGAGTAATTTTGACAGTCAGAGAGACAGACGGACATACAGCCAGACAGGCATATAGTCATACAAACATACAATCAGACAGACAGAGAGACATACACACCGACATACAGACAGACATAAATACAGAGACATGCAGTCAGAGAAACATGCAATCAGACATACAGAAACATACAGACAGACATACAGTCAGAGACATACATACAGTCAGAGAGACACACAGACAAAGACTTACAGACGGACAGAGAGACAGACAGACAGTCAGAGACATAGTCAGACACACACAGACAGACATACAGTCAGAGAGAGACATACAGTCAGACAGACTTACAGATGGACAGACAGACATACAGACAGACAGACAGCAAATGGTGCAAAATGATTTGTACAGAAACAAAGTGTATGATGTTTCCTTTGTTATTTATTGAGTGTGTGTGAGTGTGTGTAGACCACTACCTCTCTGTCTCTCACACACGCACACTCACACCACCTTAACCTTCACTGTTTTGTTTTTAAACAGATAGAGAGACAGACAGTGACTTTAGAGTGAAATGATAATAAACAGCATCATTAAGGAGGTGAGACAGTGGCTGAATTCACACACAAGCATTCCCTCAGGACACACACACACTAAACACACTAAACACACCTAACTAACACACCCTGAATCCTGAACAGATGAAAACTCTGGGAATAAACGAGTGTGTGAGCAGTGTTCCGCCTCTGGTGTCTTAACGGTTCCCACGGAAACACACAGCCTTCATTTTTATCACCTCTTAAAGTCTAGAACCCAGAAACAGCTCTCCAAGAGAACTCTTCTGTTCTCACTGATTGATGTGTGTGTGTGAGAGAGAGAGAGAGTTAAAAGAGGAGCTTCTGATTTAACATGGAATTAGGACACACAGTTATGTGACTTTTACAGTGTAAATCTCTCTCTCTCTCTCTCTCTCTCTCTCTCTCTCTGTGTCTTTCTCTGTGTCTTTCTCTGTCTATTTCTCTCAATTTCAATTTCAATGTCAGTAAGCTTTATTAGCATGGCCATATACATGTACAGTATTGCCAATGCATTAATCATTAATGTAAAGAGAAGAACATCGCAACATGAGTCTGTACTTGGTCAGTGTGATTCTGTGCTGGTGGTCAGTCACTGTGCTCAGGTATTCAGCTACAGTGTACTGTGGATTTAGGGCCAGATAGCACTGCATTTTACTTTGTGCTTGTGTGTGTGTTCCAGTGTGTGATGTAATTGTTGTTGTGTTATAATGTGGTGAGGTCTGATTGTTCCTGTGTGCAGCTGTTCCTGATGTAGAAGTGTGTTAGTGTGTGTTGGTGAGCTGAGGGTCAGGACCAGACGGGTGAGGACACTTTTCTCTCTGCTCAGCTCTTGGCACTGCAGGGCTTTGTAGTGAGAGCTCTGGGGGTCACTGTGTTTGTAGCAGTGGTGGACCATCAGGGGCAGTAAGGCCTTCTCTGCTGGCCTAAACAGCAGTGATCTGAATCACTGACTTGCATTTTAATATATTTAATATATTTTTCCATGAATGTGTATTAAATTATTCCCAATAGTCTATTCTCTACATTTCATAGCTTTTCTCTCAGTTGCGCTGCTTCCAGTAGTGTATATTTATGATCAGAGTATTTATCCAATCATATTTCAGCTAGTAGCTGACATCATGTGTTGACCAGCCTTAAGGCCTTCAGAATTAAAAGTGCAGGCTCCCGTAGCTTAAAATAAGTGGCAATGAAACGGTTCCATTAACCAATCAGATTTCGAGTTGGCGTCACTGGGGCCATCTAGCAGGCGTACGATTACGTCAGCAATTTCCTGTCCTTTGACTGGATAACTGGAGTAGTCAGAGGCAGTGACCTGCCCATATACATTGTTTCTATATTCGCTGTGTCTCGTTTCGGATGCTGCGTCCTCCAGAGATTTCAGTTTGCTGCATACGGCATCAAGAATGTCTTTTTTGAGAAAAGTAACCATAATAAAATGGACTACTCCTTGTGAGGTGTGAAATACTGTAGAATAATTTCTTTTTTACTTTGTTATTTAACGGGTGATTAGTATCTATTGCCATGGCATCCAGGGGCGATTCTAGAATTTTCATTTAAGGGGGGGCTCAGCCCCCAATGAGGGTATAATAGTAATAAATAGATAAATAAATGAAATAAAATAAAGGTTTTAGTAACAGAATAGGATGGGAAACTTATTGCAGCATTCCACTGTACTGCACAGATGTGTATAACATTTGAGTACTGAACAAGCCAAATACGAGTCTTCCTGATCACACTCACACACACACACACACACACACTTGTCCTCTGATCCTCGCTCTGTGACGCCGCGGTCTGCGGATTGAAGAACACGCTGAAAGACAGGGAGGAGCCGAAATCTGCCGCCGTTTTCATATGAAATGTAAAGGGGACTGAGGAGATCACCAATTTGTTTAGAGTTTATGGAGAATCGCAGAATTTCAGGAGGGCTGAGTAGAAAATGGCCTAGCGACGCCCATAGTGGCATCATAATGATGGTATAGAGGTGCATTAATTCAGGAGGGACACCAGTGAAGGCCAAGGTGTGAAATGCACGGTCCGCCACTGGTTTGTAGTGATGGCTCACTGTGTTTTAGGTGGAGATGATATTTGATAGATCTTTTCTGAATTTGGAGCAGCAGTGGGAATCGGCCTGATTCGTCTCGGCAGCCGGTGTTTGTGGTGTTCCTGTGGATTTGTAGAATAGATTTACAGAATTGTGTGTGGATGATTTCAGCTGGGTGTTTATCCCATTGTGTAAAGTTTTGGTGTGTCAGTGGCCCCCAGACCTCACTCCCATACAGCAGAATAGGTTGGATTATTGATTGGAATAATTTGATCCAGATTGGGATGTGGATCTGAATTTGTTTTTTGATGGTGTAGAACGCCCTGCGAGCGATCTCGGTCAGCTCATTCACTGCTGGACTGAAACTTCCTGTGGAACTCAGTTTCAGTCCTAAGTAGCTGTACTCTTTACAGTTTTCTATTTTGTGTGTTTCTATGGTGAACTGTGTTGTGTTTCTGTGACATCTGGATCTTTTTTCTGAAAGATAATCGTTTTGGTCTTTTTGAGGTTGATGGTCAGGGCCCAGATCTGACAGTACTGCTGCAGCAGCGATTTTAATTCCACACTTATTGTTCATGTACATGGATTTGATAATATCATAAGTTTTACCCCTACACCACTTTCAAGAATTTTATAGAATAAACCTTTGTGCCAAATGGAATCAAAAGCTTTTTGGAAATCTTTGAAATATGTAAATATTTTCTTTTTGTTTTGGTTAACGTGTCGGTCAGTCAGGGTGTGTAGGGTGGAAATATGATCACTGGTGCGGTGATTTGGTATGAATCCAATTTAACTTTTACTCAAGACACTGTGTTTCATAAGGAAGTCTGGAGTTAATGATGCTGCATAAAACCTTCCCCAGGTCACTGTTCACACAGATGCCTCGGGAGTTATTAGCGGAGAATTTATCTCCACTTTTGAAGATGGGTGGACACCTTGAGTCCAGTGTCAGGGAAATGACCTACTCTCACAATCATGTTAAATAATTTAAGAATTGCCAATTGGAATTTTTTACTTGTGAATTTAATCATTTCATTAAGGATGTTGTCAGGTCCACTTGCTTTTTTGGGTTTTAGAATGACCAATGTTTTTGAGAGTTCCTGCTCAGTAATGGGGGAGTCCAGAGGATTTTGGGAGTCTTTTATAACCAATTCTAATGCTAGCTTTTTTCAGCTTAGGCTCTTGTCCAAGGTCAAGCCGTTTTAACAAGAAAAGATCTTGAAAAGGTTATACATGCTTTTATTTCAAGCCGGCTTGATTATTGTTATGTCTATGTTGGTGTTGGCCAGGCCTCGATTGCAAGGTTGCAACTGGTCCAAAATGCTGCTGTACGTTTTTTAACGTGAACACATAACTCCTGTCTTAGCGTCCTTACGCTGGCTCCCTGTGCAGTTCAGGGTCAAATTTAAAGTATTGTTAATGGCCTACAAAGCCCTGAATAATTTAGCACCTCAATACATTTCTGACCTTTTAAAGCCATATAGTCCAGCACGGTCTCTCAGGTCTGGTGAGCAGCTTTTACTTACAGGACCTAAATCTAGGATGAAGAGTCGGGGTGATCGTGCCTTTTCAGTGGCAGCCCCTAAACTTTGGAATGAGTTGCCCCTGTACATCAGGCAGGCCCCGACTCTTCCTATTTTCAAATCTCACCTTAAGACCTTTTTATACACATTGGCATTTAATACTGAGTGATGAGGTATTCTTCTCCCTGTTTTTTTTTAATTTTTTTATTTTTATTATATTATTTTATTATTATTGTCTGTTTCTATGTCTGCAGCTATTTTAGAATTGTACAGCACTTTGGTCAACTAAGTTGTGTTAACTGTGCTTTAAAAATAAATTTGCCTTTGACTTGACTTAATGTGTTCAATTTAATGATAATGTTTTGTTGTTGTTGTTGTTGTTAAGAGTATAAATTGATTTGAAGTGACTGACCCATATGTCACTGTTTGTGTTGCCAGTTCAGATTTAGATTTATTATTATTTTCCAGTGCTCCCAGAAACTATTAGTGTTTATGGACTCCTCAATTAGTGTCAGTTGTTTTTTGGTAAATTGGGCTGTTTTGATTCTGAGTGTATGTTTATAAAGTCTTAAAGTGTCACAGTAATGAAGGTGTAATTCTGCATGATTTGGATCTCTGTGTTTTTGATTGGATAATTTTCTTAATTCTTTTCTAATATTTTGGCATTCTGTGTCAAACCATTTATCATCGTTTGGATTTTTTGATTTGTTACTGAATCATTTTAATTGACTTATTTGTGCGGCTCTAATGAAAATATGATTTATATTTCTAACTGCGAGATTGATGCCTTTGTTACTGTCGTGTCTAGAAAGGTGTCTAACAGTGTTTGTATTTCCTGGCTGCCTATTGCTTTCTGGAACAGTTCTTTCTGGAACACTGATACCCCCATACTGTTACCCCCAGTGTTGGGTAGGTTACTTTGGAAATGTAATAGGTTCCAGATTACAAGTTCCTCTGTTTAAAATGTAATAAGTCGTGTAATTTTTCAATGACTTTATAAAAGTAAAGTAACTGATTACATTTGATTACTTTTTGATTACTTTTAAGTTTCTAATGGATATTTTCAACTAAATCATTTCCAAACATTTATCCCAGGCAGGGTTAACCTTACAGTAGAACTCAACTCTGTTTACTGTTAGAATTTTAAGTCTTTCATCACTTGAATTAAGATTATATTCATTTCATTTTAAGCCCAGCCACAAAACCAGACTTCAGAACAAAAACGGTTTAATACTGTTTTAGGAATCAGATCTTTGCATAGCTATGACAGGACACACTGGCAAGTAACAATGCCTTGGAAAAAAACATAATCTGTAAAGAGTCATCATAATGTACGCTACAGCGCTAAAATAACTGAGTTATATTAGATCTGACACCAACACATTTACAAGGAGGAAAAGTGTGAGATATATATTTACTGTCAAAGGGTTCAGAAATAGAAGTGTGCCTGGTAAAGGGAGCTAGCAGACTAGCTAATTTGTTGTGAATGTTATGAATACAGGTCTTGAGTACTCTGTGGACTTGATGAACGCGCAGGCACGTTTTAGTGGATTTTTTCCACACAGCAGCTTCAGTAAATCAACTGACCACTCTGTCACTTTTTATTATACAGAAACGAGTAATATATCATTCCAAACTAAAGGGTCTGTTTTTATTTCTGTACACTCACAATAATGACAAAAACCATATGCTTTTATAAAATAAAGAAAGGCTAGGTTCCATACCTGCAGATGCTTCCTCAGGTTCAACATTGAAGCCTTTGATGCTGAAAGCATTTTAACAGCCGGGAAACTAATTTCCCCCTGAACTGTTATATTTGCCCCTTATTGGATTTCAGGATGAAATTATGTTTAAATTTCCAGGACTGAAATGCATTTTTATCACTCGCCATGGTGGTCACTCTCAGACAGTGTATTAGCCTAAAGCTTTCAGCGGCAATGTGGATTAACGTAATTGGCAGACGCTCCGCAAAATTCAAACCAGAGAACCAATCAAAATCATCAGAATAGCACCGCTTTAACTCTAGCAACAAATTAATATTTATTCAACATATACTAGTTTTTTTAAAGAAAATATTCAGATGTAACTCTATTTGTAATCTTTAACATTTTCATAAGTAACTGTAATTTTAATTACACATTTTTTCTCAGTAACTGTAACGAGTTACTGTTACATTTATTTTGTAATTAAGTTACGTAACGCCATTACATGTAACTAGTTACTCCCCAACACTGGTTACCCCCATATTGTTACCCTCACACTATTACCCCCACATTGTTACCCCCATACCGTTACCCTCACACTGTTACCCTCTTTCTGTTACCCTCTCTCTGTTACCCCCATACTGTATGGTGATATAAGGTGTGGGAGCAATATAGAGGGGCAAGTAGAAGGTGCAGCAAACAGAGGAGTAGAAATAGAGGGGTGGGAAAGAGTGGTATGTCCGCAGCTACTGGACAGCTCTGTCATTGTTGTTCCTACGTGTTGTGCCACGCCCCTCTCTTTTCTGTTCTCCCACCATGTCACCTGTTTCCCATTTACCTTCATGTTCTGTTCTCTATGTACCTGTCTGGTTGTATCTGTTCTAGGTCAGTTATTGTGTTAGTGTGGTTCAGTCAGATGGCATTGTGTTTCCATCTTCCCGTGTTATGGTTAAGTTTTTGTCCTGTACCGTGTGTACGTCTTGTTTCAGTTTCAGTTTTATTTATAAAGCAGCTCTTTATTTTATCCTGTATGTGGGTCTGATTCTCAGGTGATTGAGATTACCGAGCACACCTGGGTTTGATCCCCGTCTCCTGATTGCTACATAGTGGGGTAGACATAGAGGGGCAGGGTCACCAAGGGCAGGGTTTTTATCATTTGTGTGAGGTTCCGTGCTCTAATCTGTCATTTCTGTGTTCTTTGTTTAGTCCTGAGTGTGTTCCAGTTCTCACTGTGGGCTGTGTCCCAAATAACACAACAACACCAGGAGCTCAGAGAGGCCTGCTCTTCTGTTCTTAGTGTAGTGTGTCAGTCTGGTGGTTTGGGACACTGCAATAATGCTGACCAGTTGTCATGGTAACCTGGAAAATCTGTGTTGTGTTGGCTATTAAACACTAATCATGCACACACACAGTATAGAACTGCAAATAATAGTGAATAAGGGTGGCTGTGCTTTATTTAACTAAAACAGCTGTTAGCAGAGAAATACTCGTTAGCACCAATGTCCTCATTAGAACCGAACCTCCTGTTAGTGCTCAGATTCTTCTAAATGAGCCAAAAGTCTTCAGAGCCCTAAAATATTCCTCACGATGGCCTGACTTACTGCCAGACTATTACACTCTGATCATCAAGCTACGGTCTGTTAGTATAATGAAATATGCACATATTAAACTGTATGTAAATGTTTGTTTACACTGCAATTGTTATCATTACACACACACACACACACACACACACAATTGTTATGTTGTTTTCATTCTCTAGCCTTGGATGCAGTTTAAGCTTCAACCTTGCAACTTTATTGCTTTTTACACTATGGTCTTTATTTTTATTTCAGAAGAGTGAAGTATAACACTGTATACACACACACACACAAAATCCCAATTCCCCACACGCAAAGAAGAAAAGGAAGATCTAGGTCGACTCAACTCTCTTCTGCTGAACTTATAACAGACAACAACTTCAGCCTCAGTGAAACTTCTGCTGCTTTAATCAGCTACACTGTTCTACAATATCTTTAATAAAAAACAGATCAGACAACTGTCCTGTAGTTCACAAGACCATTACAGACCTATTAATGACCATTACAGACCTATTAATGACCATTAAAGACCTATTAATGACCATTACAGACCTATTAATGACCATTACAGACCTATTAATGACCATTACAGACCTATTAATGACCATTACAGACCTATTAATGACCATTAAAGACTTATTAATGACCATTACAGACCTATTAATGACCATTACAGACCTATTAATGACCATTACAGACTTATTAATGACCATTACAGACCCTTACACTGCTGTTACCTTCATTCTGTTATCCTCATGTTGTATGGTGATATTAGGTATGGGAGCAATAGAGAGGGGCAAATAGAAGTGTGGACATGGAGGGGCATGATCAGCAGGGGCAGGGTTGTTCTCAGTGGTGTGAAGTTCTGTGCACTAATCTGTTTCTGTGTTTAAATTGTAAAGGCTGAGAGTTGAGGTTTATTTTAGAAATATTTTAAGTGTGAGTTATTTATTTCTCATTCAGGGTGTTGATCAGAGAGCTGGTGAATCTCAGTGCTGTGTGTGTTTGTGTGTGTGTGTGTGTGTGTGTGTGTGTGTGTGTGTAAGAGAAATATGATTATGATGAAAACATTATGTTGGATCTCAAGGACATAAAGAAAACAGTGCTGTAGAGGAGGGCTTCAGTTTATAAAGTCCTGAAATCCTCCATCTACACACATCTACACAAATTTACACACACCTATACACATCTACACAAATCAACACACACCTATACACATCTACACAAATCAACACACACCTATACACATCTACACAAATCAACACACACCTATACACATCTACACAAATCAACACACACCTATACACATCTACACAAATCAAAACACACCTATACACATCTACACAAATCAACACACATCTACACAAATCAACACACATCTACACAAATCAACACACATCTACACAAATCAACACACACCTATACACATCTACACAAATCAACACACACCTATACACATCTACACAAATCAAAACACACCTATACACATCTACACAAATCAGCACACACCTATACACATCTACACACACCTATACACATCTACACACACCTATACACATCTACACACACCTATACACACCTATACACATCTACACAAATCAACACACACCTATACACATTTACACAAATGAACACACACCTATACACATCTACACAAATCAACACACACCTATACACATCTACACAAATCAACACACACCTATACACATTTACACAAATCAACACACACCTATACACATCTACACAAATCAACACACACCTATACACATCTACACAAATCAACACACACCTATACACATCTACACAAATCAACACACACCTATACACATCTACACAAATCAACACACACCTATACACATCTACACAAATCAACACACACCTATACACATCTACACACACCTATACACATTTACACACACCTATACACACCTATACACATCTACACAAATCAACACACACCTATACACATCTACACACACCTATACACATTTACACACACCTATACACACCTATACACATCTACACAAATCAACACACACCTTACTACACAACTCAATCTACACAAATCACACACACACCTATACACTTCTACACAAATCAACACACACCTATACACATCTACACTATTAACTCCACAACTAAACACATCTACTCAAATCAACACACACCTATACACATCTACACAAATCAACACACACCTATACACATCTACACAAATCAACACACACCTATACACATCTACACAAATCAACACACACCTATACACATCTACACAAATCAACACACACCTATACACATCTACACAAATCAACACACACCTATACACATCTACACAAATCAACACACACCTATACACATCTACACAAATCTACACACACCTATACACATCTACACAAATCAACACACACCTATACACATTTACACAAATGAACACACACCTATACACATCTACACAAATCAACACACACCTATACACATCTACACAAATCTACACACACCTATACACATTTACACAAATCAACACACACCTATACACATTTTCACAAATGAGATCACACACCTATACACATCTACACAAATCAACACACACCTATACACATCTACACAAATCTACACACACCTATACACATCTACACAAATCAACACACACCTATACACATCTACACAAATCAACATACACCTATACACATCTACACAAATCAACACACACCTATACACATCTACACAAATCAACACACACCTATACACATCTACACAAATCAACACACACCTATACACATCTACACAAATCAACACACACCTATACACATCTACACAAATCTACACACACCTATACACATCTTCACACACCTATACACATTTACACAAATCTATACACATTTACACAAATCTATACACATCTACACACATCTACACAAATCTATACACATTTACACAAATCTATACACATCTACACACATCTACACAAATCTATACACATTTACACAAATCTATACACATCTACACACATCTACACACATCTATACACATTTACACAAATCTATACACATCTACACACATCTACACAAATCTATACACATCTACACACATCTACACACATCTACACAAATCTATACACATTTACACAAATCTATACACATCTACACACATCTACACACATCTACACAAATCTATACACATCTACACACATCTACACAAATCTATACACATTTACACAAATCTATACACATCTACACACATCTACACACATCTACACAAATCTATACACATTTACACAAATCTATACACATCTACACACATCTACACAAATCTATACACATTTACACAAATCTATACACATCTACACACATCTACACAAATCTATACACATCTACACAAATCTATACACATCTACACACATCTACACACATCTACACAAATCTATACACATCTTCACACATCTACACAAATCTATACACATTTACACAAATCTATACACATCTACACACATCTACACAAATCTATACACATTTACACAAATCTACACACATCTACACACATCTACACAAATCTATACACATTTACACAAATCTATACACATTTACACAAATCTATACACATCTACACACATCTACACAAATCTATACACATTTACACAAATCTATACACATCTACACACATCTACACAAATCTATACACATTTACACAAATCTATACACATCTACACACATCTACACAAATCTATACACATTTACACAAATCTATACACATCTACACACATCTACACAAATCTATACACATTTACACAAATCTATACACATCTACACACATCTACACACATCTACACAAATCTATACACATCTTCACACATCTACACAAATCTATACACATTTACACAAATCTATACACATCTACACACATCTACACAAATCTATACACATTTTTCACAAATCTATACACATCTACACACATCTACACAAATCTATACACATTTACACAAATCTATACACATCTACACACATCTACACAAATCTATACACATTTACACAAATCTATACACATCTACACACACCTATACACATCTACACACACCTATACACATTTACACACACCTATACACATCTACACACACCTATACACACCTATACACATCTACACAAATCAACACACATCTACACAAATCAACACACATCTACACAAATCAACACACACCTATACACATCTACACAAATCAACACACACCTATACACATTTACACAAATCAACACACACCTATACACATCTACACAAATCAACACACACCTATACACATTTACACAAATCAACACACACCTATACACATCTACACAAATCAACACACACCTATACACATCTACACAAATCTACACACACCTATACACATTTACACAAATCAACACACACCTATACACATCTACACAAATCAACACACACCTATACACATCTACACAAATCAACACACACCTATACACATCTACACAAATCAACACACACCTATACACATCTACACAAATCAACACACACCTATACACATCTACACAAATCAACACACACCTATACACATCTACACAAATCAACACACACCTATACACATCTACACAAATCTACACACACCTATACACATCTACACAAATCAACACACACCTATACACATCTACACAAATCAACACACACCTATACACATTTACACAAATGAACACACACCTATACACATCTTCACACACCTATACACATTTACACAAATCTATACACATTTACACAAATCTATACACATCTACACACATCTACACACATCTACACAAATCTATACACATCTACACACATCTACACACATCTACACAAATCTATACACATTTACACAAATCTATACACATCTACACACATCTACACAAATCTATACACATTTACACAAATCTATACACATCTACACACATCTACACAAATCTATACACATCTACACAAATCTATACACATCTACACACATTTACACAAATCTATACACATTTACACAAATCTATACACATCTACACACATCTACACACATCTACACAAATCTATACACATCTACACACATCTACACAAATCTATACACATTTACACAAATCTATACACATCTACTCACATCTACACAAATCTATACACATTTACACAGATCTATACACATCTACACACATCTACACACATCTACACACATCTACACACATTTACACAAATCTATACACATCTACACACATCTACACAAATCTATACACATCTACACACATCTACACAAATCTATACACATTTACACAAATCTATACACATCTACACACATCTACACAAATCTATACACATTTACACAAATCTATACACATCTACACACATCTACACAAATCTATACACATTTACACACCTATAAAAGTTGAAGAAAGCCTTGTGTAGCGTGATCTCAGGTGTTTAATAAAGAATGTGGTGTTGAGCTGAACTGTGACTCTGTCCATGGTGCTGAATGTGTTCCTGAGTGATTGAATTAACCACTGAGTTCATGCTTGTGTTGTATTAACAGTTAAAATAACTTCATTACGTATTTTTTTAGAGCTGTCCGTGGTGCTGATCTCCAACGCAGACAGACAGACAGACAGACATCATCTGGAACAGAAAATAGTGCGAAAGTATAATGATTAACAAAGCAGGTGATTAGATTTCACAGTTACCCACAATTCCCCACCATACAGAAACAAAGTGTTTACTATTTACTGGACTATTTAAAGTATAACGTGTGTGTGTGTTACTCTCATTATCACACAAGTCACAGCAGCGATGGAAGGAAAAAGAATCACTAAGACACACAGAGCAAAGGAACATACACACATATACACACACACAGTGATGATGAGCAATGGGTTATGAGCTCTTTATTGTGAGTGTAATTTCAAGCCTCATCATATTTCAGGAGCAAAATATAGAACTGAGATCAGTGCGTTAATGTTTAGTTTATATTTCCCTGATGGAGAGCTGAGTACACACACACACACACACTCACAATCTCTCTCTCTCTCTCTCTGTCTCCCCCCCACACACACTCACAATCTCTCTCTCTCTCTCTGTCTCTCTCTCTCTCTCTCTCTCTCTCTCTCTCACACACACACACACACACACACACACACACAGTGTAATGAGATGTAATGAGGTGAAATCATCAATGATTAAAAAAACTAAATATAAAACAGGGCAAATTCTCTTTCCCCTCCTTCTCCTCTTTCTGCTCCTTTTTCTTGTTTTCCTACTTTTCTCCTTATTTGTGAGAGTGTTTATAAATAAAGAATCATTTTGTGGTGAATCAGGTTTAGAGAATTGATGGTGAAATGATGAGCGATGGAGGAAAAGATTCTGTCCACAGATCAGCCATGTGCGTGTGATGTGTTCAGGGCCATGATATTGCAGAGGGGTGAATATTTAACGCGGGAGACAATGAAGATAAACTTGTCTGTCCATCAGTGGGGACCTGCAGCTGTCCAGAACAGGAACAGAGTTATTTATTAATGGAAAATAAATAAATGGCCTCCATTTTGCTGAGCGATTTGAGAGTCAGCGCATCGCTGTGTAATGAGGATGAGGTGCTGAATTTATATCAGTTTGAACATGAAGCATACGAGCAGAAATGGAGGCCATAAATCATTTTATTCACGAGGAGAGCACCTCGATTACACACACACACACAAAACCAACAGCAGTGTTAAATAAAACCAGTCCCATAACCACAGTACAGCCCAGCTCACTGCATAGAAGTAGATGGAGGATTTTAGCCTGTGGCTGTTATTAATTAAATCTCTCAATTAGTAACACACACACACACACGAAAATGAAGGTTTTAAAAGATGTTTTCTCCTGTGTGTGTGTTCGTGTGTGTGAAGTGACAGAACCCTCTTTACTCCTTTAGTGAGTTTGTAGTGTCCTCATTCTGTCTCCCTGATGACTCGCTTCACTCGAGCTCTGTTTCTACAGAGCCTGAACCTGAGACTTGAAACCCCACCCCTTGGTACAAACCCCTCCCACTGCTCTTCTACTACACCACCAGCATTATTCTTATTATTCTGCTATTTTTTTTATTTATTTATTTATTTATTTAGTTATTTGATAGGTATCTTTTTAAAGAGACTTTGTAAAATATGATCTGGATCATTTACAGTGTCTCTTAATAGCAGGACTAAAGCTTCAGGAATGAAATAAAAAATTAGAAAATTATTAGCTCTAAAGTGTTTTAGGAGATTGACTTGAATATTAGTGCTTGCTATGAAGTTTAGAAGTGTGTTAGCTGTTTCCTTGGCGATGTGTGTTTGTGAGGATTGGAGAATAAGACTATAATAAACCCTTTAGATTAACACTCACAGTGCTGACTGTTCACACAGCCATGTGTTTAATATCATTCCTCTGCCCAGACATTTTAAAGTGTTCAGTCTCTGTGATTTTCTCTGTGTTCCGTCTCTCTGTGTTTAGTCTGTGTTCAGTCTCTGTGTTCCGTCTCTCTGTGTTTAGTCTGTGTTCAGTCTCTGTGTTTAGTCTCTCTGTGTTCAGTCTCTGTGTTTAGTCTGTGTTCAGTCTCTGTTTTTAGTCTCTCTGTGTTTAGTCTGTGTTCCATCTCTCTGTTCAGTCTCTGTGCTTAGTCTTTTGGTGTTTAGTTTCTGTGTTTAGTCAATTCAGTTTTAATATTGTAAGTGTGTTAATTGTGTTAATTGTTCCTGTGTGTAGAACAGACATAGTGGTTTATATGAGAGAGACCTTCAGTTAAAACACTAATTAAACTGCAAATTCGTACTTGAACTGAAGGCTACATGTGTTTTAATGTACAGGATGGAGACAGAGACAGAACCTCAGACACACTGTGATCCAGTTGTCATCTGCTGCAAGCTCTGCCCCTTATGTCCCATGATGGGATGGTGAACGTCCATCGTTAGTATAATGTGTTACTGAAAATGAGGTGGTGATGTGAGGACAGGCTGTCATGGAGGCACCTACCTCAGCCTCGCAACCGCGCCCTCAGTCACCGCAGTTCTGACACAGTCACCTGCCACTCATTACTAGGACACTATTTAACACCCTCATGCCACACGCGCAGCGGCTAGTATTAATGTTGCTTCGTTCATGTATATGCTTCCTACCCGAACTCTATGGGATTACTAGCTGCTGTTCCTGCCACGTTTCATCCAGTGTGGATTAATCGCCTGTTCTTCCTCAAGTTATTCAGTTAAGACTTTCTAAGTTACGGTTCAGTTTTCTCACCAGTTTTGCACTGTTTTGGCTGCACAATAAAAGGCACTGTCACCTGACTTACCTTCTGCTCTCCGGTCTCCATTCCTGGTTTCCTGTGACACAGGCTTTAATAGGATCAATAAAGTTATGAGATACATAGTGAGAATGAGACAGAGAGACAGACAGACAGACAGATAAACAGATAGACAGTCAAGTGTGTGGTAAAGATGGGTCTGAGTGCTGCAGTGGGATCTGAAAGATTCTGAAAGTTCTATCTTTGTGTGTTTGTGTAAAAACTCACAGGTGCAAACTAACATTTTGTGTGTGTGTGTTTACACCTAAAAGCTTAAACTATGGGCAAAGTCAGTGCTAATTTGATGAATTTATGACATGCAGACTGAAAGTCCCTTCAGGAGCGATTCTTGTCTGTAAATGAATCCTGTTGAAAAACTGAAATCATTTCTATTGTTTTAAAAACATTTTATAAAAAAGTTATTTATTATGGTCTTAATTAATATGTTTATAACAGATTTTCATCATATGGTCACACCTCTGAGCGCATGTGGAAATCTTAATGCACTTTATGAACTCTGCTGCAACTGTGTGTTTCCTCCTTCTTTGTTAATGTGTGTGTGTGTTTTTTCTGTAAATAAACCATCACATGTCAACAATTTTCTGCTTTGGGAATCTCATTAGTGCTCAGCGAAGCGGTGTTCACACGCAGCGAGGAAAATAAAAATAACTTTTTATAATGTGCCTGCAGCTCGGCTCTGTTGGAGGTGCCACATTAGCGGTGTGTTTAAGGAGACGTGGCGTGTAGAAATCCATCGTTTCTGTTTATAACAAGTGAAGAACATGCTGTGGGACGACACTGCGTTATGAAAATTATATCATTAATATCCAGAGCCTTTTTCTCACTGTCACTTCAACTGAAGCTGTATTTGATCTAACAGCAGCAGTGTCTCTCAGTGGCTCTCTCAGCGTCTCTTTCTCTCAGTGTCTCTCTCTCTCAGCATCTCTCTCTCTCAGTGTCTCTCAGGGTTTCTCAGAGTCTCTCTCAGCATCTCTCTCGCGTCTCTTTCTCAGTGTCTCTCAGCATCTGTCAGTGTCTCTTTCTCAGTGTCTCTCTCTCTGTGTCTCTCAGCGATTCTCAGTCTCTCTCTCAGCATCTCTCAGTGTCTCTCTCTCTCAGTGTCTCTCTTTCAGCATCTCCCTCAGCATCTCTCAGCATCTCTCTCTCAGCTTCTCCCATGCAGCATCTCTCCCTCAGAGTCTTCACTCCACTGCATCAACACGTACTGAATAAACACTGTGTTCATACAGCACTGATGACTCATTAAAGCAGCAGTTTCAGGGCATTCATGAAAAACATCACTTCATCACACACACACACACACAGTTTTTACTTACTCATTTCTATGTTAAGTGTAGTGTTTGTATAGTGTTTGTGTGGTGTTTGGTGTGCTGGTTGTGTGTGTGGTGTTTGGTGTGCTGGTTGTGTGTATGGTGTTTGGTGTGCTGGTTGAGTGTGTGGTGTGCTGGTTGTGTGTTTGGTGTGCTGGTTGTGTGTGTGGTGTTTGGTGTGCTGGTTGTGTGTGTGGTGTTTGGTGTGCTGGTTGTGTGTGTGGTGTTTGGTGTGCTGGTTGTGTGTTTGGTGTGCTGGTTGTGTGTTTGGTGTGCTGGTTGTGTGTGTGGTGTTTGGTGTGCTGGTTGTGTGTGTGGTGTTTGGTGTGTGTGTGGTGTTTGGTGTGCTGGTTGTGTGTGTGGTGTTTGGTGTGCTGGTCGTGTGTGTGGTGTTTGGTGTGCTGGTCGTGTGTGTGGTGTTTGGTGTGCTGGTCGTGTGTGTGGTGTTTGGTGTGCTGGTCGTGTGTGTGGTGTTTGGTGTGCTGGTTGAGTGTGTGGTGTTTGGTGTGCTGGTTGAGTGTGTGGTGTTTGGTGTGTGTGTGCTGGTTGTGTGTGTGGTGTTTGGTGTGCTGGTTGAGTGTGTGGTGTTTGGTGTGTGTGTGCTGGTTGTGTGTGTGGTGTTTGGTGTGCTGGTTGAGTGTGTGGTGTTTGGTGTGCTGGTTGAGTGTGTGGTGTTTGGTGTGCTGGTTGAGTGTGTGGTGTTTGGTGTGTGTGTGGTGTTTGGTGTGCTGGTTGAGTGTGTGGTGTTTGGTGTGCTGGTTGAGTGTGTGGTGTTTGGTGTGCTGGTTGAGTGTGTGGTGTTTGGTGTGCTGGTTGAGTGTGTGGTGTTTGGTGTGTGTGTGCTGGTTGTGTGTGTGGTGTTTGGTGTGCTGGTTGAGTGTGTGGTGTTTGGTGTGTGTGTGGTGTTTGGTGTGCTGGTTGAGTGTGTGGTGTTTGGTGTGCTGGTCGAGTGTGTGGTGTTTGGTGTGCTGGTTGAGTGTGTGGTGTTTGGTGTGCTGGTTGAGTGTGTGGTGTTTGGTGTGTGTGTGTGCTGGTTGTGTGTGTGGTGTTTGGTGTGCTGGTTGAGTGTGTGGTGTTTGGTGTGCTGGTTGTGTGTGTGGTGTTTGGTGTGCTGGTTGTGTGTGTGGTGTTTGGTGTGCTGGTTGTGTGTGTGGTGTTTGGTGTGCTGGTTGTGTGTGTGGTGTTTGGTGTGCTGGTTGTGTGTGTGGTGTTTGGTGTGCTGGTTGAGTGTGTGGTGTTTGGTGTGCTGGTTGTGTGTGTGGTGTTTGGTGTGCTGGTTGAGTGTGTGGTGTTTGGTGTGCTGGTTGTGTGTGTGGTGTTTGGTGTGCTGGTTGTGTGTGTGGTGTTTGGTGTGCTGGTTGTGTGTGTGGTGTTTGGTGTGCTGGTTGTGTGTGTGGTGTTTGGTGTGCTGGTTGTGTGTGTGGTGTTTGGTGTGCTGGTTGAGTGTGTGGTGTTTGGTGTGCTGGTTGTGTGTGTGGTGTTTGGTGTGCTGGTTGTGTGTGTGGTGTTTGGTGTGTGTGTGGTGTTTGGTGTGCTGGTTGTGTGTGTGGTGTTTGGTGTGCTGGTTGAGTGTGTGGTGTTTGGTGTGCTGGTTGTGTGTGTGGTGTTTGGTGTGCTGGTTGTGTGTGTGGTGTTTGGTGTGCTGGTTGTGTGTGTGGTGTTTGGTGTGCTGGTTGAGTGTGTGCTGTTTGGTGTGCTGGTTGAGTGTGTGGTGTTTGGTGTGCTGGTTGTGTGTGTGGTGTTTGGTGTGCTGGTTGTGTGTGTGGTGTTTGGTGTGTGTGTGCTGGTTGTGTGTGTGGTGTTTGGTGTGCTGGTTGAGTGTGTGGTGTTTGGTGTGTGTGTGCTGGTTGTGTGTGTGGTGTTTGGTGTGCTGGTTGAGTGTGTGGTGTTTGGTGTGCTGGATGAGTGTGTGGTGTTTGGTGTGCTGGTTGAGTGTGTGGTGTTTGGTGTGTGTGTGGTGTTTGGTGTGCTGGTTGAGTGTGTGGTGTTTGGTGTGCTGGTTGTGTGTGTGGTGTTTGGTGTGCTGGTTGTGTGTGTGGTGTTTGGTGTGCTGGTTGAGTGTGTGGTGTTTGGTGTGCTGGTTGTGTGTGTGGTGTTTGGTGTGCTGGTTGTGTGTGTGGTGTTTGGTGTGCTGGTTGTGTGTGTGGTGTTTGGTGTGCTGGTTGAGTGTGTGGTGTTTGGTGTGCTGGTTGTGTGTGTGGTGTTTGGTGTGCTGGTTGTGTGTGTGGTGTTTGGTGTGTGTGTGGTGTTTGGTGTGCTGGTTGTGTGTGTGGTGTTTGGTGTGCTGGTTGAGTGTGTGGTGTTTGGTGTGCTGGTTGTGTGTGTGGTGTTTGGTGTGCTGGTTGTGTGTGTGGTGTTTGGTGTGCTGGTTGTGTGTGTGGTGTTTGGTGTGCTGGTTGAGTGTGTGGTGTTTGGTGTGCTGGTTGAGTGTGTGGTGTTTGGTGTGCTGGTTGTGTGTGTGGTGTTTGGTGTGCTGGTTGTGTGTGTGGTGTTTGGTGTGTGTGTGCTGGTTGTGTGTGTGGTGTTTGGTGTGCTGGTTGAGTGTGTGGTGTTTGGTGTGTGTGTGCTGGTTGTGTGTGTGGTGTTTGGTGTGCTGGTTGAGTGTGTGGTGTTTGGTGTGCTGGTTGAGTGTGTGGTGTTTGGTGTGCTGGTTGAGTGTGTGGTGTTTGGTGTGTGTGTGGTGTTTGGTGTGCTGGTTGAGTGTGTGGTGTTTGGTGTGCTGGTTGTGTGTGTGGTGTTTGGTGTGCTGGTTGAGTGTGTGGTGTTTGGTGTGCTGGTTGTGTGTGTGGTGTTTGGTGTGCTGGTTGTGTGTGTGGTGTTTGGTGTGCTGGTTGTGTGTGTGGTGTTTGGTGTGCTGGTTGTGTGTGTGGTGTTTGGTGTGCTGGTTGAGTGTGTGGTGTTTGGTGTGCTGGTTGTGTGTGTGGTGTTTGGTGTGCTGGTTGTGTGTGTGGTGTTTGGTGTGTGTGTGGTGTTTGGTGTGCTGGTTGTGTGTGTGGTGTTTGGTGTGCTGGTTGAGTGTGTGGTGTTTGGTGTGCTGGTTGTGTGTGTGGTGTTTGGTGTGCTGGTTGTGTGTGTGGTGTTTGGTGTGCTGGTTGTGTGTGTGGTGTTTGGTGTGCTGGTTGAGTGTGTGGTGTTTGGTGTGCTGGTTGAGTGTGTGGTGTTTGGTGTGCTGGTTGTGTGTGTGGTGTTTGGTGTGCTGGTTGTGTGTGTGGTGTTTGGTGTGTGTGTGCTGGTTGTGTGTGTGGTGTTTGGTGTGCTGGTTGAGTGTGTGGTGTTTGGTGTGTGTGTGCTGGTTGTGTGTGTGGTGTTTGGTGTGCTGGTTGAGTGTGTGGTGTTTGGTGTGCTGGTTGAGTGTGTGGTGTTTGGTGTGCTGGTTGAGTGTGTGGTGTTTGGTGTGTGTGTGTGGTGTTTGGTGTGCTGGTTGTGTGTGTGGTGTTTGGTGTGCTGGTTGTGTGTGTGGTGTTTGGTGTGCTGGTTGAGTGTGTGGTGTTTGGTGTGCTGGTTGTGTGTGTGGTGTTTGGTGTGCTGGTTGTGTGTGTGGTGTTTGGTGTGCTGGTTGTGTGTGTGGTGTTTGGTGTGCTGGTTGTGTGTGTGGTGTTTGGTGTGTGTGTGTGGTGTTTGGTGTGCTGGTTGAGTGTGTGGTGTTTGGTGTGCTGGTTGTGTGTGTGGTGTTTGGTGTGCTGGTTGTGTGTGTGGTGTTTGGTGTGCTGGTTGTGTGTGTGGTGTTTGGTGTGTGTGTGTGGTGTTTGGTGTGCTGGTTGTGTGTGTGGTGTTTGGTGTGCTGGTTGTGTGTGTGGTGTTTGGTGTGCTGGTTGTGTGTGTGGTGTTTGGTGTGCTGGTTGAGTGTGTGGTGTTTGGTGTGTGTGTGTGGTGTTTGGTGTGCTGGTTGAGTGTGTGGTGTTTGGTGTGCTGGTTGTGTGTGTGGTGTTTGGTGTGCTGGTTGTGTGTGTGGTGTTTGGTGTGCTGGTTGAGTGTGTGGTGTTTGGTGTGCTGGTTGTGTGTGTGGTGTTTGGTGTGCTGGTTGTGTGTGTGGTGTTTGGTGTGCTGGTTGTGTGTGTGGTGTTTGGTGTGCTGGTTGAGTGTGTGGTGTTTGGTGTGTGTGTGTGGTGTTTGGTGTGCTGGTTGAGTGTGTGGTGTTTGGTGTGCTGGTTGTGTGTGTGGTGTTTGGTGTGCTGGTTGTGTGTGTGGTGTTTGGTGTGCTGGTTGAGTGTGTGGTGTTTGGTGTGCTGGTTGTGTGTGTGGTGTTTGGTGTGCTGGTTGTGTGTGTGGTGTTTGGTGTGCTGGTTGTGTGTTGTGAAACACCGCTTTCTACATTTGAAAAATAATTCCTGATTTCACTCTGATCTCTGAATGTGTGTAAAACACGGAGTGTGTGAATGATAAAGGCTGATGAAGATGTTTCCTGTGCTGTGGTGTGTGTGTGTGTGTGTGTGTGTGTGTGTGTGTGTGTGAGATAATGAGCTATTGACCTGCATGGGTTGAAGGACACTCATTAATTAGAGAGATGTGAAAATAAAATAACATGCAGGTCTGATGCAGTCCCAATAAATCACCAGCTCTGAGTTCAACATCACGATTTACTTCATCTTCATCCTCACTGTTCAGGTCAAAACCCCGAACACAGTGGGTCTCTAATGAGCGCCACATTATTCTCTCTCACACACACACACCTGTCACTGCACAGTGATATTAAACACAGTTTTTATGCAGTGTGTGTGTGTGTGTGTTTAAATCTCCGAGTCTCTTCATCATTGTTGTGTAACGAGTCGCTGATACGTGATGTTAGTTTATAAAGTTTCAGTGTTGCCCTTAAAAGCTGACCAACAGTCTGTTAAACACACAAGTGTGTTCCATCACCCTGAACATACACATACACACCTACACATACACACACCTTCACATACACACACCTACACATACACACACCTTCATATAAACACACCTTCACATAAACACACCTTCACATACACACACCTTCACATACACACACCTTCACATACACACACCTACACATACACACACCTTCATATAAACACACCTTCACATACACACACCTTCATATAAACACACCTTCACATACACACACCTTCACATACACACACCTTCACATACACACACCTACACATACACACACCTTCATATAAACACACCTTCACATACACACACCTTCATATACACACACCTTCACATAAACACACCTTCATATACACACACCTTCATATACACACACCTTCACATAAACACACCTTCACATAAACACACCTTCACATACACACACCTTCATATACACACACCTTCATATACACACACCTTCACATAAACACACCTTCACATAAACACACCTTCACATACACACACCTTCATATACACACACCTTTACATCAACACACCTTCACATACACACACCTTCACATACACACACCATCATATACACACACCTTTACATCAACACACCTTCACATACACACACCTTCACAGAAACACACCTTCACATACACACACCTTCACATACACACACCTTCATATACACACACCTTCACATACACACACCTTCACATACACACACCTTCACATACACACACCTTCATATAAACACACCTTCATATACACACACCTTCATATACACACACCTTCACATACACACACCTTCATATACACACACCTTCACATACACACACCTTCACAGAAACACACCTTCACATACACACACCTTCACATACACACACCTTCATATACACACACCTTCACATACACACACCTTCATATACACACACCTTCACATACACACACCTTCACATACACACACCTTCATATACACACACCTTCACATAAACACACCTTCATATACACACACCTTCACATAAACACACCTTCACATACACACACCTTCACATAAACACACCTTCATATACACACACCTTCACATACACACACCTTCACATAAACACATCTTCACATACACACACCTTCACATAAACACACCTTCACATACACACACCTTCACATACACACACCTTCATATACACACACCTTCACATACACACACCTTCATATACACACACCTTCACATACACACACCTTCACATACACACACCTTCATATACACACACCTTCACATAAACACACCTTCATATACACACACCTTCACATACACACACCTTCACATACACACACCTTCATATACACACACCTTCAGATACACACACCTTCATATACACACACCTTCACATAAACACACCTTCATATACACACACCTTCATATACACACACCTTCATATACACACACCTTCACATACACACACCTTCACATACACACACCTTCATATACACACACCTTCACATAAACACACCTTCATATACACACACCTTCACATAAACACACCTTCATATACACACACCTTCACATACACACACCTTCACATACACACACCTTCATATACACACACCTTCACATACACACACCTTCATATACACACACCTTCACATAAACACACCTTCACATAAACACACCTTCATATACACACACCTTCAGATACACACACCTTCATATACACACACCTTCACATAAACACACCTTCATATACACACACCTTCATATACACACACCTTCATATACACACACCTTCACATACACACACCTTCACATAAACACACCTTCACATACACACACCTTCACATACACACACCTTCATATACACACACCTTCACATAAACACACCTTCACATAAACACACCTTCATATACACACACCTTCATATACACACACCTTCACATACACACACCTTCACATAAACACATCTTCACATACACACACCTTCACATAAACACACCTTCACATACACACACCTTCACATACACACACCTTCACATACACACACCTTCACATAAACACACCTTCACATACACACACCTTCATATACACACACCTTCACATACACACACCTTCATATAAACACACCTTCATATACACACACCTTCACATACACACACCTTCATATACACACACCTTCACATAAACACATCTTCACATACACACACCTTCACATAAACACACCTTCAAATACACACACCTTCACATACACACACCTTCATATACACACACCTTCACATAAACACATCTTCACATACACACACCTTCACATACACACACCTTCATATACACACACCTTCACATAAACACATCTTCACATACACACACCTTCACATACACACACCTTCATATACACACACCTTCACATACACACACCTTCATATACACACACCTTCACATACACACACCTTCATATACACACACCTTCACATAAACACACCTTCACATAAACACACCTTCACATACACACACCTTCATATACACACACCTTCATATACACACACCTTCACATACACACACCTTCATATACACACACCTTCACATACACACACCTTCATATACACACACCTTCACATACACACACCTTCATATACACACACCTTCATATGCACACACCTTCACATACACACACCTTCACATACACACACCTTCATATACACACACCTTCATATGCACACACCTTCACATACACACACCTTCACATACACACACCTTCATATACACACACCTTCACATACACACACCTTCACATACACACACCTTCATATACACACACCTTCACATACACACACCATCATATACACACACCTTCACATAAACACACCTTCACATACACACACCTTCACATACACACACCTTCATATACACACACCTTCACATACACACACCTTCATATACACACACCTTCACATACACACACCTTCACATACACACACCTTCATATACACACACCTTCACATACACACACCTTCATATACACACACCTTCACATACACACACCTTCATATACACACACCTTCACATACACACACCTTCACATACACACACCTTCACATACACACACCTTCATATACACACACCTTCATATACACACACCTTCACATACACACACCTTCACATACACACACCTTCACATACACACACCTTCATATAAACACACCTTCATATACACACACCTTCACATAAACACACCTTCACAACACACACCTTCACATACACACACCTTCACATACACACACCTTCACATACACACACCTTCATATAAACACACCTTCATATACACACACCTTCACATAAACACACCTTCATATACACACACCTTCACATAAACACACCTTCACATACACACACCTTCACATACACACACCTTCATATACACACACCTTCATATACACACACCTTCACATAAACACACCTTCATATACACACACCTTCACATAAACACACCTTCACATAAACACACCTTCATATACACACACCTTCACATACACACACCTTCATATACACACACCTTCATATACACACACCTTCACATACACACACCTTCACATACACACACCTTCACATACACACACCTTCATATAAACACACCTTCATATACACACACCTTCACATAAACACACCTTCACAACACACACCTTCACATACACACACCTTCACATACACACACCTTCACATACACACACCTTCATATAAACACACCTTCATATACACACACCTTCACATAAACACACCTTCATATACACACACCTTCACATAAACACACCTTCACATACACACACCTTCATATACACACACCTTCACATACACACACCTTCATATACACACACCTTCATATACACACACCTTCACATAAACACACCTTCATATACACACACCTTCACATAAACACACCTTCACATACACACACCTTCACATACACACACCTTCACATACACACACCTTCATATACACACACCTTCATATACACACACCTTCACATAAACACACCTTCATATACACACACCTTCACATAAACACACCTTCACATACACACACCTTCATATACACACACCTTCACATACACACTCAATCTGATTGCATTTTTCGTTGTGTGTGCGCGTGCGTGCGTGAGTGCGTGTGTGCATGTGTGTGCGTGCATGTGTGTGTGCGTGAGTGCGTGTGCGTGCATGTGTGTGTGCGTGCGTGTGTATGCGTGCGTGCGTGTGCATTTGTGAATGTGTGTGCGTGTGCATGTGTGTGCGTGTGCATGTGTGTGCATGTGTGCGTGCGTGAGTGCGTGTGTGTGCGTGCGCGTGTGCGCGTGTGCATGTGATATGAGTCATCAGGCAGCAGGTGTGTGTGTATATATACATCTGTGTGTGTGTGTGTGTGTGTTAACCAGAAGCTACAGGATTGTACTCAGAGCTCAGGAAAGAAGTCTGAGACCAAACTACAGCGTGATAATAAAATGTCACTGTGTGAACATCAGGAAAAAAACTCAGGAAAATAACTCTTCAAATTTGTAGTTTAAAACTTATTTCACATCCAGATGACCGTGACATGCGGTCAGTAAACCGGTGAAAGCGTTAATCTGATGACCCTGTGTTTAGCTCAGACTAAGATAAGAACACATCAGTATGAAAAACTAATTGTCCTTATATTTTGTATTTGTTTTGAAAGCAGTGTCATTAGGAAGCGTTGGCACTCCGCTGTGTCCACACTGTAATAAACACACACAGACTCCTGAGGGTAGGTCAGAAGTTTTTTTTCAGCAGAATGTAGATTCGGTCAACTAATCAGTGAAGCCGTATCAGGTGATTACACAGAAGGACACGCCCCCAAGGTTTGTGCAGTTTTTTTTCACACACACGTCATTAGCAGTGTGTGAGAAGGTCCGGACCTGCTGTGATGAAGGAGGTGCATTATTTACTCCTCATCAGTTTTTTTTCCCAAAAATAATTTAAGAAGAGATTAAAGAAATGTAAAGAGATTTAATGAAAGTCGTTAAATTAAACACTCGTGACATAATTACTGAACACAACATTTTCATAATATTTACTCTGCATTCGTGCTCATATGTTGGAGATGTTCCTCAAAACTGCAGAATGCTGAGTCCTGATCTCACCATGGAAACTGCTGTGTAAGAAGAATGGACTGGAGGTGGGACTTGGAGGTTGGGCTTAGAGGAGTTGGGGGTGGGGGATGATTTGCGTGGGATTGGGGTGGGGTTTGCAGGATTGGGGTGGGGTTTGTTGGATTGGTAAGCACTGCAGGATGCTCCTCTTATCTCAGAAACACATCTCACCTCTGAGCAGTTGGAGGGAAAATCTATTTCTACTTCTGTTTCATTCCATGTGTATTTTATTTTCAAATATAACCTGTTTCAGGGAGCTAATAAAACACACATCAGCGTGCCATAAGAGCAGTGAGAAGGTGGAGATGATCATGTGATCAACATCAACAACTTCTCCATCACCCTTACCACCAACACTAACACAGTAGAACTATACAGTAGTCCCCAGTTTATGGCGGGAGTTACGTTCCAAACGCAACCGCGATAAACGAAAATCTGCGATACACGGACGCCCCCTAATGCATTTTTTTATTGTTTAAACCGTAAATGACATTTGCAAGCATATAGCGAGTGAATTTTGGGTAAATTTGTAGAAATATCACATTTATAGTGAATACTATGTGTATGTATGTTCCTTGCCAGAAGCCTTAGAAAGTGCAGAGAGTTTGGGCGACAGAAAAGGGCTTACAGAAAAACCATAAAAAAAAAACAAAAAGCGTACACAAAACAAAACAAAAGTGACACGCTAAAAACTGGGATGCTGGAGAATACTGCCTCCCTTTCCCCAACTGCACACAGAGCCAGCAGCCAATCACAACTGTGATTAAATGAATGAGGCATTCTGATTGGCTGGACTCGTTCCTCCAGCCGAACTGTATTTAGATTTTCAGCATCCCCGCACCACGCTTTAATAAACAACGTGTTCTTATTAACATTTTACTTCATTTTCAATGAATGTTTATATTTTGTAATTAATAATTATATTTTTATTAATAATTGTGTCCACCATCAACCTCTCTCTCTCTCTCTCTCTCTCTGTCTCTCTCTGTCTCTCCCCCTCTCTCTCTGTCTCACTCCCTCTCTCTCTGTCTCACTCCCTCTCTCACTCCCCCTCTCTCACTCACTCCCTCTCTCACTCACTCCCTCTCTCACCCCCCGTCTCTGTCTCACTGCCTTTCTCACTCCCCCTCTCTCACTCTCTCCCTCTCTCTGCGCATGCGCGGCGGACAGGCGAGTGTGGCGTGTGGAGCACGTGAGAGCGGTTGGAGTTTTGCCAATTTTTTCGGCACTAAAGTGCAGTTCTTTTCCGTTTCTTTTCCATGTGTGGGTGCAGGTGTGTGTGAGTGGCGTGTCGGTGAAGCGTGGTTATGGCGGATCTGACCGCGAGGTTGTGTGAGAGTTTGACTCGCCGGCACGGTGTCCGTGTTGTGTGTCCGGTGAGTGTTGAAGAATGTTGTTTAGCAGTCGGTAACGTGGTGGGGCATGAGAACATTGTCTCTGCCTCCAGAATGAACAGTGTGGCCATTGTGGTGTTTCTGAATAATGTTGAGAAAGTAAGAAATCTGATTCAGAAAGGCATCATTGTTAATAATGAGCAAATACTGGTTTCTCCCCTCAGTTCCCCAGCTAAGAAAGTCTTGTTGTCCAACGTCCCTCCTTTTATTTCAGATGAAGCTATCTGTAAAGAACTGTCTCGGTACGGGCGAATTGTCTTCCCCATTAAGAGAATCCCTCTTGGCTGTAAGTCCCCACTGGTTAAACACTTGGTTTCTTTTAGAAGAATGGTCTTCATGGTTTTTAAAGAAGGTGTGGAAGAGCTGAATGCCGTTTTTAAATTCAGAGTTGAAGGCTTTGACTACAATCTGTTTGTTTCTTCTGATACAGATATTAAGTGTTTTAAATGTGGAAAAACTGGTCATCTTGCTCGGGCCTGCCCTGAGAGGCAGAGTGACCCCGGTGTTTCTGAGCGACCGGGGCAGGACGCAGCTCAGTCGGCTGGGGTCGTTCCCCCTGCGGCTACAGTTCGGCCGGCTGCTGAGGGCCCCGGAGCTGCTGCTGCACCAGACCCGAAAGAGAGTGAGCCCCAAGCCCAGCCTGCAACCCAGAAGCCCACTGGAGCTGCAACAGCCCCGGAAAAGCCATGCACGGCCGAACCGGCCGCGGAAGAGCCATGCTCAGCTCAACCGGACCGGGAGAAGCCGTGCTCCACTGAGAAGAGCTCAGTGGGTTCTGGAGCAGTGCTGGAGCTGCCTGCGCTGGCAGAGGCAGGCACGGAGGTGCAGAGCGAACGCCCGGAAACACCGGACACTACACCAGTGCAGGGGGACGGGGGAGACGTGGACATGGTGGATGAGCCCGTCTTTAAAGTGCCGAATAAAAGGAAAAAGCAAGGTAAGGGACGGGGGAAAAAAGCAGGCAAAAAAGGACACAAAGATGGGGGAACGAGAATCAGACAGTGATGACTGCATGTCAGACTCTGTTTTAATGTTCGATTCTCAGGAGGAACAGGTTCATGTTGTGTACAGCGCTGATGATATTAAAGAGTTTTTAAGGAACACCAAATGGCAGAAAAATGTAGCATTGGAAGAGTTTTTCCCAGACCATAAGCAGTTTATTCACGACGTGAAGTTCTTCAGAAGAGAAGGTGCATTCATTGATGTTGAAATTTTCCGTCTGAAGAAACTGATCACGAGTGAATAAGGAAAACTCTGATGATGACTAATGTGGTGTTTTTTTATGGTAGAGTGGTTTTTACCCTCTGTTTAATTTTATTTATTTTATTTATTTTTATGAAAGGAGTTAATATTGCGAGTTTAAATATTAATGGAGCAAGAGAGCAAATCAAGAGAGCTAAACTGTATGAAGTTTTAAAGCAGAAGCACATTGACGTTGCCATGCTGCAAGAAACCCACAGTGATACCAGCAATGCTGCTGATTGGGTGAAGGAGTGGGATGGGTTGGTGATTTTAAGTCATAACACAACGTTCAGTGGTGGAGTCGCCTTGCTCTTTACTCACAGTTTTATTCCTTGTTCTTATTCAGTTGAAGAATTTTTAAATGGGAGGCTTTTAAAAGTGAAAACTTTTTATGAGAATGAGGTTTTAGTTTTTATCTGTGTGTACACTCCCACCAGTGCAGTGGAGAGGATGATGTTTTTAGACACGTTGAATAATGTCATTGCTGACTGCAACACTGCAGAAATTTTAATTCTGGGTGGTGATTTTAACTGTACTACAGATATTTTAGACCGGAACCACACAGAACCTCACATGGCTTCCCGTAAGCGTCTGTGGGAGATGGTGGAGGCCCACGAGTTGAGCGACATATGGAGAACTTTTCATAAGAACAAGAGACAGTACACGTGGGCAATTAGATCGTTTTTATGGTTTTAAGCATCAGCTGACGTTTTTTACAAAGTGTTTTATTGTTCCAGTAGGTATCTCTGACCACAGTATGGTACAGTGTACTATCGCTAAAGAGAAGGTTAAACCAAGGAGTGCCTACTGGCATTTTAACACTGCTCTTTTAGAAGATGCTAATTTTAGGGAGTCTTTTATTTTTTTATGGAATTGTTTTAAACATGAGAAGGCAGCTTTTAGTTCACTTCAGCTGTGGTGGGATGTGACAAAAGCACAAGTTAAAGAATTCTGTCAACAGTACACTCTCAATGTCACAAGAGACATTGTTAGATCTCTGAAAGCTCTGGAGATAGAAATAGTGGAGCTCCAGCGTTTGGAGGCCACTGGAAATCGAGGGCATGTTGAAGCCCTCAAACATAAAAAATCCAAAATGAACAACCTGTTAGACATTACAGCACAGGGGGCGCTGGTCCGCTCACACTTTAAAAGCGCTGCTGAGATGGATGCTCCTTTAAAGTTCTTTTTCAGTTTAGAGCAGAAGAATGGACAGAAAAGATTTATACATGCTGTGCAAACAGAATCAGGGGATCTCGTATCTGAGCCCACTGAAATTTGCCAGCAGACAGTAAGCTTCTACTCGAAGCTGTACAGCAGTGAGTGGTCAGGGGCACAAGTAGTGGAGGACAGCTTCCTTGTGGACCTGCCAAAGCTCTCTGAGCAAGCAGCCAGAGAACTAGACACGGAGCTGACGCTGGAGGAGGTTCATGAGGCTCTCCAGGGGATGGAGAATGGACGGGCGTCAGGTATAGACGGTCTCCCTGTCGAGTTCTACAAGGCATTCTGGGCCGTCATAGGGCAGGACGTGCTAGATGTCCTACGGGACAGCGTGCGGAGAGGTGAACTCCCATTGAGCTGCAGGAGGGCCGTCCTGACCCTGCTACCGAAGAAGGGAGACCTGACCCACCTGAAAAACTGGCGCCCGGTCTCTCTACTGTGCACTGACTGCAAGCTGCTCTCAAAAGCATTAGCCTCGAGACTGACTAAGGTAATGGAGCAGCTCATTCACCAGGACCAGACATACTGTGTGCCTGATAGATCCATATTCGATAATGTGTATCTAATTCATGACATTTTGGACGTCTCCAAGCTATTGGGCTTAAAAACTGGTCTGATTTCTCTAGACCAGGAAAAGGCTTTTGACCGGGTTGAACATGAATATTTGTGGAAGGTGCTGGAAGCCTTCGGGTTCAACCCAGGTTTTATAGCCATGATCAGGGTGTTGTACAGTAACATTGAGAGTGTACTGAAGGTTAACAGTGGTTTATGTGCTCCTTTTAGAGTGTACAGAGGGATCAGGCAGGGCTGTTCCCTCTCTGGAATGTTGTACTCTCTAGCCATTGAACCTCTTTTAAATAAGTTAAGAAGTAATCTCTCTGGTTTTAATATGCCACATGCTAATGCCTCAATATGTTTATCAGCTTATGCAGATGATCTGGTAGTGATGATAAACACACAGAATGATGTCAATGTTTTAACTGATATTTTGAATGACTTTCAAATTTTATCCTCCGCCAAGGTTAACTGGTCTAAAAGTGAAGCCATTTTAGTTGGGGAGTGGGAAGGTGGGCAACCGTCACTACCAGGAGGCTTAGCGTGGAAAAGAGGTGGTTTTAAATACTTGGGTGTCTACCTGGGGAACAATGAGTTTTTAAGTAAAAACTGGGAAGGTTCTGTAGAGCACGTGAAGGGCAGACTGAGCAGGTGGAAGCGGCTGGTTCCAAAGACGTCCTACAGGGGGAGAAAGCTGGTCATCAACGACCTCGCTGCGTCGTCCCTCTGGCACAAGCTGGCATGCGTGGATCCGCCGCCGAACCTGCTGGCAAACATCCAGGCCCTGCTGGTGGACTCCTTCTGGGACGGTCTACACTGGATTCCACAGAGTGTGCTTCATCTGCCGAAGGAGGAAGGAGGACAGGGGCTGGTCCAGCTGTCCAGCAGAGCCGCAGCCTTCCGCCTCCAGTTCATCCAGAGACTCCTCACTGGACCCGGAGACTTAGTATGGAGAGCAGCAGCCAGTGGACTACTACGCACAGTTCAAGGACTGGGGCTGGACAGAGCGTTGTTTTTAATGGACACAAAAATGCTGGACATTTCTGGACTACCAGCCTTTTACCGTGGATTTTTTAAAATTTGGAACTGTTTTAAGAAACAAAACAAGGGCTGTAGAACGCTACACTGGCTGCTGGAGGAACCTCTGGTGTACGGCGGGAGGCTGGACATCTCCAGTGTGACCGTCCCTGCACTGTCCAGAACTCTCATCTCCTCAGGGATTATAACGCTCCGGGAGCTTGTGAACATCGCGGGGTCGGACTTGTCGAGGGCAGAGGACCTGGCAGCGCGTATGGGACTGCGGTCCCTGCGTGTTGTCAATCAGCTCCTACACCGCTGGAAATCTACATTGACATCAAAGGAGCGTGTTCAGCTAATGGACTATTCACACACAGAGACTGGTCCTACAGAGGACCCTTTCCCCAGCTGAACATCTCTCCTGACCTCGACGGGTGTGCAGGACCCCTCCTGGAGTGCCGGGGTGAAGCGGAGATGGACTTTGGGTCAGTGTCGGGGAAGCTGCTCTACATTGCGTGTGTAAAGGTTTTAAATAAGAAGAAGCTGAGTGGGAGGGTGGACACCCCATGGAGAAGTGTACATGGTTTTACTGATGATTTTAAACCAGAGTGGACGCACTGTATAAACCACCGTTAACTAAAAAAGCTGCTGACCTCCAATGGAGGATTTTACACTGTATTATCTCTGTGAACTCTTTTATTTCTGTTTTAAACCCTGATATTGCACATGATTGTCCTTTTTGTTCACAGAGAGAAACAGTTTTTCTTGCTTTTATTCACTGCTCCAGATTACTTCTACTGTTTGTGTTTTTACGGAGCATTTTAAGGGCTTTTAATGTTTTCACTTTTCAGTGTTTTATTTTTGGTTTTAAGTACATCAGAAAACACCGGTTCAGGTGCCAACTGATCAATTTTATATTTGGTCAGGCCAAAATGGCAATATACCTGAGCCGGAAAAACCACAAAGCACTGACTGTGACGCCATAAAAATTCTGAAAAGGCTAATGAAATCTAGAATTTCAATTGATTTTAATTTTTATAAAAGTATGAATGACTTGGATGTGTTTAAATGTGTGTGGTGTTGTGATAATGTGTTGTGTTCTGTTGCAGAAAGGAAACTTAACTTTGCAGCAGAACTAAACTAATCACTCATATTTAAAATAATTTATTGACATTTATTTTAATACGTATTTATTTATTTACTTATTTATTTATTAAGTCACTGTGTCTTTTATATGTGACTTGTGTAAATAAAGATGCGTAAAAAGTCAAAAAAAGTCTCCCTGTCTCACCCTCTCCCTGTCTCACCCTCTCCCTGTCTCACTCTCTCCCTCCCCTTTCTCTGCTGTCTCTGGGTTAGTATTCGGAGTCTCTATTTGTCACAAAATCAATAAGACGCTTTCATTACAGCGACATCTCTGTGATCTCCCTGTCTGTCTGTCCTTCTCTCTGTCTGTCCTTCTCTCTGTCTGTCCTTCTCTCTGTCTGTCCTTCTCTCTGTCTGTCCTTCTCGCTGTCTGTTTATCTGGCTCTCTGTCCATCTGTCTTTATCACTTCCTTTCTCTTTCTCTCTCCCTCTCTCTGTCTCATTCTAAGTGTATTTTAAGAGAGTAGTCTGTGCTGTGGATAATTGTGTCCACCATCAACCTCTCTCTCTCTCTCTCTCTCTCTCTCTCTCTCTGTCTCTCCCCCTCTCTCTCTGTCTCACTCCCTCTCTCTCTGTCTCACTCCCTCTCTCACTCCCCCTCTCTCACTCACTCCCTCTCTCACCCCCCGTCTCTGTCTCACTGCCTCTCTCACTCCCCCTCTCTCTCTCTCTCTCTCTCTCTCAATCCATCTCTCTCTCCCCCCTCCCTCTGTCTCTCTCTCTCTCTCTCTCTCTCTTCACCCCCCCTCCCTTCCCCCACCCCTTCCCCTTTTTCTCTGCATCCACAGAGAGAGAGAGAGAGAGAGAGGGGAAGAAGGAAAGAGGGAGGTAGGGAAAGAGAAAGGAGGGGAATGAATGTGAGGATCCTCAGCATACTGGTGGCTGACTGGAAGAGACACACACACACACAGGAACACAGTGTTGCAGTGCTATTGAGCTCGGAGGAAGAACAGTGGATACGGTCTCTCGCTCTGAGAGAACACACACACACACACACAATGTGTGTGTCTAACAGTCATCTGTATTGAGCTGTGTGTGTGTGTGTGTGTGTTTAACACAGTGGATGTAAACACTCGGTGATGGAGGTCTCTCTGCGTCTCTTTCTCCTGCACTGATCTCAGTGGATTATCACACAGACCTTGTGGAATTTTATGTGTGAAACTTTGTGTGTGTGCGCGTGTGTGTGCGCGTGTGTGTGCGCGTGTGTGTGCGCGTGTGTGTGCGCGTGTGTGTGCGCGTGTGTGTGCGTGTGTGTGTGTGCGTGTGTGTGTGTGCGTGTGTGTGTGTGTGCGCGTGTGTGTGTGTGTGCGCGTGTGTGTGTGTGTGTGTGTGTGTGTGTGTGTGTGCGCGTGTGTGTGTGTGTGTGTGCGTGTGTGTGTGTGTGTGTGCGCACATTCAGTATCTCACCGACGGTTCCTGCAGGATTGCTGATGACTCGAGACGAGGAAATGTGAATCATACGCAGAGTGAGTTTAATTTATTCATATTCCTGTGATGCAGCTAGAACCAAGTGATGCAATGTGCTGTGTTCTCTCTCTCTGTGTTCTCTCTCTCTCTGTGTTCTCTCTCTGTGTTCTCTCTCTGTGTTTTTTCTCTCTGTGTTCTCTCTCTCTGTGTGTTCTCCTCTCTGTGTGTTCTCCTCTCTGTGTGTTCTCCTCTCTGTGTTCTCTCTCTGTGTTCTCTCTCTGTGTTCTCTCTCTCTGTGTGTTCTCCTCGCTGTGTTCTCCTCTCTGTGTGTTCTCCTCTCTGTGTTCTCTCTCTGTGTTCTCTCTCTCTGTGTGTTCTCCTCTCTGTGTTCTCTCTCTCTGTGTTCTCCTCTGTGTTCTCCTCTCTGTGTTCTCTCTCTCTGTTCTCTCTCTGTGTTTTTTCTCTCTCTGTTCTCTCTCTCTGTGTATTCTCTCTCTCTCTGTGTTCTCTCTCTCTCTATGTTCTCTCTCTGTGTTCTCTCTCTCTGTGTTCTCTCTCTGTGTTTTTTCTCTCTGTGTTCTCTCTCTCTGTGTGTTCTCCTCTCTGTGTGTTCTCCTCTCTGTGTGTTCTCCTCTCTGTGTTCTCTCTCTGTGTTCTCTCTCTGTGTTCTCTCTCTCTGTGTGTTCTCCTCGCTGTGTTCTCCTCTCTGTGTGTTCTCCTCTCTGTGTTCTCTCTCTGTGTTCTCTCTCTCTGTGTTCTCCTCTGTGTTCTCCTCTCTGTGTTCTCTCTCTGTGTTCTCTCTCTCTGTGTTCTCTCTCTGTGTTCTCTCTCTCTGTTCTCTCTCTGTGTTTTTTCTCTCTCTGTTCTCTCTCTCTGTGTATTCTCTCTCTCTCTGTGTTCTCTCTCTCTCTATGTTCTCTCTCTGTGTTCTCTCTCTCTGTGTTCTCTCTCTGTGTTTTTTCTCTCTGTGTTCTCTCTCTCTGTGTGTTCTCCTCTCTGTGTGTTCTCCTCTCTGTGTGTTCTCCTCTCTGTGTTCTCTCTGTGTTCTCTCTCTCTGTGTGTTCTCCTCTCTGTGTTCTCTCTCTGTGTTCTCTCTCTCTGTGTGTTCTCCTCTCTGTGTTCTCTCTCTGTGTTCTCTCTCTCTGTGTGTTCTCCTCTCTGTGTTCTCTCTCTCTGTGCTCTCTCTCTGTTCTCATCTCTGTATTCTCTCTCTGTGTTCTGTGTTCTCTCTCTGTTCTTTCTCTGTGTTCTCTCTCTGTGTTCTCTCTGTGTTCTCTCTGTGTTCTGTCTGTGTTCTCATCTCTGTGGTCTCCTCTCTGTGGTCTCCTCTCTCTGTGTTATCTCTCTGTGTTCTCCTCTCTGTGGTCTCCTCTCTGTGGTCTCCTCTCTGTGTTCTCTCTATGTTCTCCTCTCTGTGTTCTCTCTGTGTTCTCCTCTCTGTGTTCTCTCTGTGTTCTCCTCTCTGTGTTCTCTCTGTGTTCTCCTCTCTTCATTCTCCTCTCTTGTTCTCCTATGTGTTCTCTCTGTGTTCTCCTCTCTGTGTTCTGTCTGTGTTCTCCTCTCTGTGTTCTGTCTGTGTTCTCATCTCTGTGTTCTCATCTCTGTGTTCTCTCTCTGTGTTCTCCTCTCTGTGGTCTCCTCTCTGTGTTCTCTCTGTGTTCTCCTCTCTGTGTTCTCTCTGTGTTCTCCTCTCTGTGTTCTCTCTGTGTTCTCCTCACTTCGTTCTCCTCTCTTGTTCTCCTATGTGTTCACTCTGTGTTCTCTCTGTGTTCTCCTCTGTGTTCTCTCTGAGTGTTCTCTCTGTGCTCTCTCTCTGTTCTCATCTCTGTATTCTCTCTCTGTGTTCTGTGTTCTCTCTCTGTTCTTTCTCTGTGTTCTCTCTCTGTGTTCTCTCTCTGTGTTCTCTCTGTGTTCTCTCTGTGTTCTGTCTGTGTTCTCATCTCTGTGTTCTCTCTCTGTGTTCTCCTCTCTGTGTTCTCCTCTCTCTGTGTTATCTCTCTGTGTTCTCCTCTCTGTGGTCTCCTCTCTGTGGTCTCCTCTCTCTGTGTTATCTCTCTGTGTTCTCCTCTCTGTGGTCTCCTCTCTGTGGTCTCCTCTCTGTGTTCTCTCTGTGTTCTCCTCTCTGTGTTCTCTCTGTGTTCTCCTCTCTGTGTTCTCTCTGTGTTCTCCTCTCTGTGTTCTCTCTGTGTTCTCCTCTCTTCATTCTCCTCTCTTGTTCTCCTATGTGTTCTCTCTGTGTTCTCCTCTCTGTGTTCTCATCTCTGTGTTCTCATCTCTGTGTTCTCTCTCTGTGTTCTCCTCTCTGTGGTCTCCTCTCTGTGTTCTCCTCTCTGTGTTCTCTCTGTGTTCTCCTCTCTGTGTTCTCTCTGTGTTCTCCTCACTTCATTCTCCTCTCTTGTTCTCCTATGTGTTCACTCTGTGTTCTCTCTGTGTTCTCCTCTCTGTGTTCTCTCTGAGTGTTCTCTCTGTGCTCTCTCTCTGTTCTCATCTCTGTATTCTCTCTCTGTGTTCTGTGTTCTCTCTCTGTTCTTTCTCTGTGTTCTCTCTCTGTGTTCTCTCTCTGTGTTCTCTCTCTGTGTTCTCTCTGTGTTCTCTCTGTGTTCTGTCTGTGTTCTCATCTCTGTGTTCTCTCTCTGTGTTCTCCTCTCTGTGTTCTCCTCTCTGTGTTCTCCTCTCTCTGTGTTATCTCTCTGTGTTCTCCTCTCTGTGGTCTCCTCTCTGTGGTCTCCTCTCTGTGTTCTCTCTGTGTTCTCCTCTCTGTGTTCTCTCTGTGTTCTCCTCTCTGTGTTCTCTCTGTGTTCTCCTCTGTGTTCTCTCTGTGTTCTCCTCTCTTCATTCTCCTCTCTTGTTCTCCTATGTGTTCACTCTGTGTTCTCTCTGTGTTCTCCTCTCTTGTTCTCCTCTCTGTGTTCTCTCTGTGCTCTCTCTCTGTTCTCATCTCTGTGTTCTCTCTCTGTGTTCTGTGTTCTCTCTCTGTTCTCTCTCTGTGTTCTCTCTCTGTGCTCTCTCTGTGCTCTCTCTGTTCTCTCTGTGTTCTCATCTCTGTGCTCTCTCTGTTCTCTCTGTGTTCTCCTCTCTGTGTTCTCGCTCTGTGTTCTCCTCTCTGTGTTCTCTCTCTGTGTTCTCCTCTCTGTGTTCTCTCTGTGTTCTCTCTCTATGTTCTCCTCTCTGTGTTCTCTCTCTGTGTTCTCCTCTCTGTGTTCTCCTCTCTGTGTTCTCATCTGTGTTCTCCTCTCTCTGTGTTCTCTCTCTGTGTTCTCCTCTCTGTGTTCTCCTCTCTGTGTTCTCATCTCTGTGTTCTCCTCTCTCTGTGTTCTCTCTCTGTGTTCTCCTCTCTCTGTGTTCTCTCTGTGTTCTCATCTCTGTGTTCTCTCTGTGTTCTCCTCTCTCTGTTCTCTCACTGTGTTCTCCACTCTGTGTTCTCTCTCTGTGTTCTCTCTGTGTTCTCCTCTCTATGTTCTCTCTCTGTGTTCTTCTCTCTGTGTTCTCCTCTCTGTGTTCTCCTCACTTCGTTCTCCTCTCTGTGTTCACTCTGTGTTCTCCTCTCTGTGTGTTCTCTCTGTGTTCTCCTCTCTTGTTCTCCTCTCTGTGTTCACTCTGTGTTCTCTCTGTGTTCTCTCTCTCTGTTCTCTCTGTGTTCTCTCTCTCTGCTCTCCTCTCTGTGTTCTCTCTCTCTCTGTGTTCTCCTCTCTGTGTTCTCCTCTCTGTGTTCTCCTCTCTGTGTTCTCTCTGTGTTCTCCTCTCTATGTTCTCTCTCTGTGTTCTTCTCTCTGTGTTCTCCTCTCTGTTCTCTCTGTGTTCTCTCTGTGTATTCTCTGTGTTCTCCTATCTATGTTCTCTCTCTGTGTTCTCCTCTCTTTGTTCTCCTCTCTGTGTTCACTCTGTGTTCTCCTCTCTGTGTTCTCTCTCTGTGTTCTCCTCTCTGTGTTCTCTCTCTGTGTTCTCCTCTCTGTGTTCTCTCTGTGTTCTCCTCTCTATGTTCTCTCTCTGTGTTCTCCTCTCTGTGTTCTCCTCTCTGTGTTCTCCTCTCTGTGTTCTCCTCTCTGTGTTCTCTCTCTGTGTTCTCCTCTCTGTGTTCTCCTCTCTGTGTTCTCCTCTCTATGTTCTCTCTCTGTGTTCTTCTCTCTGTGTTGTTCTTTCTGTGTTCTCCTCTCTGTGTTCTCCTCTCTGTGTGGTCTCCTCTCTGTGTTCTCCTCTCTGTGTTCTCCTCTCTTCGTTCTCCTCTGTGTTCACTCTGTGTTCTCTCTGTGTTCTCCTCTGTGTTCTCCTCTCTATGTTCTCCTCTCTGTGTTCTCTCTGTGTTCTCTCTATCTGTGTTCTCCTCTCTGTGTTCTCTCTCTGCATTCTCCTCTCTCTGTGTTCTCCTCTCTGTGTTCTCCTCTCTATTTTCTCTCTCTGTGGTCTCCTCTCTGTGTTCTCCTCTCTGTGTTCTTCTCTCTGTGTTCTTCTCTCTGTGTTCTCTCTCTGTGTTCTTCTCTCTGTGTTCTCTCTGTGTTCTCCTCTCTGTGTTCTCTCTCTGTGTTCTCCTCTCTTCGTTCTCCTCTCTGTGTTCACTCTGTGTTCTCTCTGTGTTCTCCTCTCTTGTTCTCCTCTCTGTGTTCACTCTGTGTTCTCTCTGTGTTCTCCTCTCTGTGTTCTCTCTGTTCTCTCTCTCTCTGTTCTCTCTGTGTTCTCCTCTCTGTGTTCTCTCTCTCTGTTCTCTCTCTGTGTTCTCTCTCTGTGTTTTCTCTCTGTGTTCTTCTCTCTCTGTGTTCTCCTCTCTATGTTCTCTCTCTGTTCTCTCTCACTGTGTTCTCTCTTGTTCTTCTGTGTGTTCACTCTGTGTTCTCCTCTCTGCATTCTCCTCTCTCTGTGTTCTCCTCTCTGCATTCTCCTCTCTCTGTTCTCTCTCTCTGTGTTCTCTCTTTGTGTTCTCTCTCTGTGTTCTCTCTATGTTCTCCTCTCTGTGTTCTCCTCTCAGTGTTCTCCTCTCAGTGTTCTCCTCTGTGTGTTCTCCTCTGTGTGTTCTCTCTGTGTTCTCCTCTCTGTGTTCTCCTCTCTGCATTCTCCTCTCTGTTCTCTCTCTCTGTGTTCTCTCTTTGTGTTCTCTCTCTGTGTGTGTTCTCCTCTCTCTGTGTTCTCCTCTCTGTGTTCTCCTCTCTGTGTTCTCCTCTCTGTGTTCTCCTCTCTGTGTTCTCTCTGTGTTCTCTCTCTGTGTTTTCTCTCTGTGTTCTTCTCTCTCTGTGTTCTCCTCTCTATGTTCTCTCTCTGTTCTCTCTCACTGTGTTCTCTCTTGTTCTTCTGTGTGTTCACTCTGTGTTCTCCTCTCTGCATTCTCCTCTCTCTGTGTTCTCCTCTCTGCATTCTCCTCTCTCTGTTCTCTCTCTCTGTGTTCTCCTCTCTCTGTGTTCTCTCTGTGTGTTCTCCTCTCTGTGTTCTCTCTATGTTCTCCTCTCTGTGTTCTCCTCTCAGTGTTCTCCTCTGTGTGTTCTCCTCTGTGTGTTCTCTCTGTGTTCTCCTCTCTGTGTTCTCTCTGTGTTCTCCTCTCTGCATTCTCCTCTATCTGTTCTCTCTCTCTGTGTTCTCTCTTTGTGTTCTCTCTGTGTGTGTTCTCCTCTCTCTGTGTTCTCCTCTCTGTGTGTTCTCCTCTCTGTGTTCTCCTCTCTGTGTTCTCTCTGTGTTCTCCTCTCAGTGTTCTCCTCTGTGTGTTCTCTCTGTGTTCTCCTCTCTGTGTTCTCCTCTCTGTGTTCTCCTCTCTGTGTTCTCCTCTCTGTGTTCTCCTCTCTATTTTCTCTCTCTGTGTTCTCTCTGTGTTCTCCTCTCTGCATTCTCCTCTCTCTGTTCTCTCTCTCTGTGTTCTCTCTCTGTGTGTTCTCCTCTCTCTGTGTTCTCTCTTTGTGTTCTCTCTCTGTGTGTTCTCCTCTCTCTGTGTGTTCTCCTCTCTGAGTTCTCTCTATGTTCTCCTCTCTGTGTTCTCCTCTCTGTGTTCTCCTCTCTGTGTTCTCCTCTCAGGGTTCTCCTCTGTGTGTTCTCCTCTGTGTGTTCTCTCTGTGTTCTCCTCTCTGTGTTCTCTCTGTGTTCTCCTCTCTGCATTCTCCTCTCTCTGTTCTCTCTCTGTGTTCTCTCTGTGTTCTCTCTCTGTGTTCTGTCTGTGTTCTCCTCTCTGCATTCTCCTCTCTCTGTTCTCTCTCTGTGTTCTCTCTTTGTGTTCTCTCTCTGTGTGTGTTCTCCTCTCTCTGTGTTCTCTCTGTGTGTTCTCCTCTCTGTGTTCTCCTCTCTGTGTTCTCTCTGTGTTCTCCTCTCTGTGTTCTCTCTGTGTTCTCCTCTCTGTGTTCTCTCTGTGTTCTCCTCTCAGTGTTCTCCTCTGTGTGTTCTCTCTGTGTTCTCCTCTCTGCATTCTCCTCTCTGTGTTCTCTCTCTGTGTGTGTTCTCCTCTCTCTGTGTTCTCTCTGTGTGTTCTCCTCTCTGTGTTCTCCTCTCTGTGTTCTCTCTGTCTTCTCCTCTCTGTGTTCTCTCTGTGTTCTCCTCTCAGTGTTCTCCTCTGTGTGTTCTCTCTGTGTTCTCCTCTCTGTGTTCTCTCTGTGTTCTCCTCTCTGTGTTCTCTCTGTGTTCTCTCTGTCTTCTCCTCTCTGTGTTCTCTCTGTCTTCTCCTCTCTGTGTTCTCCTCTCTGTGTGTTCTCCTCTCTCTGTGTTCTCTCTGTGTGTTCTCCTCTCTGAGTTCTCTCTATGTTCTCCTCTCTGTGTTCTCCTCTCTGTGTTCTGTCTCTGTGTTCTGTCTCTGTGTTCTCCTCTCTGTGTTCTCATCTCTGTGTTCTCTCTCTGTGTTCTCCTCTCTGTGTTCTCTGTGTTCTCTCTGTGTTCTCCTCTCTGTGTTCTCTCTGTGTTCTCCTCTCTGTGTTCTCTCTGTGTTCTCCTCTCTGTCTTCTCCTCTCTGTGTTCTCCTCTCTGTCTTCTCCTCTCTGTGTTCTCCTCTCTGTCTTCTCCTCTCTGTGTGTTCTCCTCTCTGTGTTCTCCTCTCTGTGTTCTCCTCTCTGTGTTCTCCTCTCTGTGTTCTCTCTGTGTTCTCCTCTCTGTGTTCTCCTCTCTGTGTGTTCTGTTCTCTCTGTGTTCTCTCTGTGTTCTCCTCTCTGTGTTCTCCTCTGTCACGTCACGGAACATTAACAGACTCATGTATAATTACAGCTTCACTGAACTGTAGAGTTTATATTGATGTTTATAAGCGTAATAAGCTTATAATTAAGCGTTTATAAGCTTAATAAGTAAGATATAAGTCAGTGAGCATGGTGAGACTGGAGTTCAGTCTCTCTTTATTCTCTCTCCAAGTTAATCAGAGAAGAATCTCAGCCGCTCATGTTACTGAGAAACTGTAAAGAAGATGAAGATGTGGAGAACTTCAAGTTCCAGCTTTAGCGCTGACTGATACACAGCACTGACACTGGAGACTCCTTACACACACACACACACACACACACACACACACACACACACACACACGTCTCCTTACTTTAAGCAAACTCTAAGTCAACACTTATGAGGTCACTTTGTGTTTTCTTTCTTGTTGTTGAACTTTAGTGTCAATCTGTGTGAACTGAACCGACCAATCAGGGGGCTCTGTATCAGGATGGCTCCGCCCCCTCCGACCAATGCTCCACACGTTTGCTTGTCCTGTGTGGTAATCGTGAGCAGCATGGTGCTGATGGATGCGTACCTGGTGGAGCAGAACCATGGGCCACGTAAGATCGGCGTGTTCATCGTGGTGAGCGTAGGTGACGTGTGTTTCCTCATCGCACTGCGCTATGTTGCCATTTGGGTCGGAACCGAGCTCAGGACTGCAAAACGCGGATACGCCATGATCCTCTGGTTCCTCTACATTTTTGTTTTGGAGATTAAAGTCTATTTCATCTACCAGAACTACAAATCAGACCGGAAGAGTCTGGACGCTCTGACGCGTAAAGCTTTAACGCTGCTCCTCTCCGTGTGCATTCCTGTATTGTTCGTTATTCTAGTCGCTGTGGATCATATGGAGTACGTCAAGGCATTTAGGAAAAAGGAGGAGATACGGAACCGGCTCTTCTGGGTGGTGGTAGACCTCCTGGACGTTCTGGACATCCAGGCCAACCTGTGGGAGCCGCAGAAGAAAGGCTTCCCACTGTGGGCTGAGGGCCTGATGTTTTTCTACTGCTACATCCTGCTGCTTGTTCTGCCATGTGTTAGCCTGAGCGAGATTAGCATGCAGGGTGTCAACATCAGCCCACACAAAATGTTGCTCTACCCTATCCTGAGCCTCATCACCATCAACATCGTCACCGTCTTCATCCGAGGAGGAAACATGCTGCTGTACAAAGACGGTCGTGTCTCGGGGATCCTCATGGGAAAGAATGTCCTGGCCATCGTGATGAAGATGTGCAGCTTTGTTCAGTACAGAAAGCAGTTGCAGAGCACTAACCTCAATGCTAACACTCCTCCTCCTCCAGCCGCTCCTCCTGCTGCTCCTCCTGCAGCAGCCTTCAGTGTTGAGCTTCACAAAAACTCACTGACTCACTATCGAGATGTTTCACAAACACCACTGCCGGCATCTGAACACACATGACACACACACACACACACACACACACACACAGGATGTTTGACTCTGATGCTTTTGATGATGATGATTTTTTAGATTCTTGGACAAATGTGATGTTTAAACTGGTCAAATCTGCTGAGAGGAGCCTAAATTGGCCAATGGGTAGGACTTAAACTTGGAAATGGGTGGGGCTTATACTTTGGAATGAGTCGGACTTAAACCTGCTAGTGGGTGGGGCTTAAACTTGGCAACAGGTGGGGCTTAAACTTGGGAGTGGGTGGGGTTTAAACTCTGAGCACTGGTGCTTATAGTGTTTACTACAGTTACACAAACATTGTTTTTTTCTACTGATTTTGTGACACATTTTAATGTTTCGTTGTTTTCACTGTCATGATAATAAATCATAAAACCTTTTAGAACCTCTTGGTCTACTGGTCAGTTCCAGGTCTTGAAGATCACTGTAACTGCCTGAATGTCATGCGCTGTCCTGAATATGAACCTTTTTTGAAGAGCACTTAAAAACCTTGATATTGCAGCAGAAACACACAGAGAGCAGAAACCACCGAAAGAAGAAACAGAGCAGCGGGTCAGTGACGAGGTTCCAGATATTACTGATCAGCACCTCACATGGACATGAGTCACTGTGTTCAACTGAGTCACAATCAGAGTCACTGTGTTCAACTGAGTCACTGAGTCACTCTGTCAAAGTCACTGAGTCAGTCAGAGTCACTGTGTTCACCAGAGTCACTGAGTTCAGCTGAGTCACTGAGTCACTCTGTCAGAGTCACAGTCAGAGTCACTGTGTTCAACAGAGTGTCGGAACTCAGAGTCCCCCTCTGAGTGGACATACTACAGGGTGGTTCTGGTTCTGAAGTCTTCTCCAATTACCTGTTATTACCAAATACTTACAAAACCTTCACTAATCCATAAACATAAAATAAAGGAATTTCCTCAGGCTTGGATGAGAATGAGCAACCAGCTTTATTTTTATCAAGACGATCCTTAACAAAAATAACACCAAAATGGCACTCAAGTACACAGCGTCAAGCCCGACGTGGTCAAGTGCACCCCCCCATACAAAATCTCCTCCTTTTGTATTGACATCCTTACCCTTTTTTGTCTTATTTGTCTTCTGATTGTTTTGACTCGTTAGGAAACATTTCTCACACCCTGTGGATCCCAATCACTGACCATCACGTCAGACACAGTGCTGTTTAGCATATCTGTTCAAGACAGCTCTGCCTTATTATTGCAAGTTAGCATCATTTATTAATATTAGTTATTACAAATGGTACCAGGAATTTATTTATTATTATTATTAAATCCCATACACTTGTAGAATTCTGACACAAATCTGACAATTTAATTATTTTCTCCGACTTGAAGGGAGGATGCTATCTTTATTTTCTTACCCACGTGTGACTTAGTTGTTTAAACTTATTTGCTCTCCTTATTGCTCTCCTATGGCTCTCTCATTCACACTATCCTGTTTTTTTCTGTCAGTTTACCTTAATTTACTTAACTTTAACTTAAACTAAGTTAAACTATCACGTATCAGGCCCTAGTTTCACCACATCTGTGCTCAACTGTCACTCACTATCTTTATACAGTAAATACGCTATTTTGGTTTTTTATACACAGCTTACGTGATGTCTGCCTATACCATGCTTCTGCATGATGTGTGTATAGTGTATATGAATTTTGCTTCTAATTTTACATCCAGTTGTTTTGCCCTGTTATGAGTCTCATATCTTATTGTTGTCATATCTGCAGCCTGTCATGGCTTTCTTCTCTCCTATGCTTGACAGACTCTGTTCCTAAAATAAAGATAAAGATAAAGAGTCTTTATTGTGATTGTAGTGATACAGTGAAATTTGGTTGGTAGCTCTCAGAGACCAGCAGCAAAAAGGAGTGTAAAATTTACATTATAACAATATAAAAAATATGAAATAAAAATATTATTAAAAAATCTACAATATAAAAATAAGAATATACAGAGAAATACCAAAGCTGAATAAATTCAGAGATGAATGAATGAATAAATGAATGAATACACCGGGACATGAATATTAGTGCAGAAACAGTAACAGTGCACACAGGTATTAATAAGATTGGGAAAGTATTGCACAGATTATAATAACAGCAGTACAGTTCTGGTTGTAAAGTGTTAGTGCATTAGCAGCAACTTGGTGGAGGGGGGGGGTAACAGCTTAACTATTAGCTGTGTGTGGGGGTGGGGGGTGCAGGTTACAGCTCTGGGGAAGAAGCTGTTCCTTAGTCTGTTTGTGCGTGTCTTGATTGTCCTGTATCTTTTGCCCGATGGGAGGGGCACAAACAGTTTGTGTCCTGGGTGGGTTGGGTCCTTGATGATGTTGATAGCTTTATTGTGTAGATGGCTAGCATAGACTGTGTCTAGATTGGGACGCTTGGTTCCTCCAATCCGCTGTGCAGTCTTTACTATCCGGGTCAGGTTACTCCGGTTCTCTGTGGTGCAGCTTTGGCTTTCCTGAGTTTTCTTAGGAAGAAGAGCCTTTGTTGAGCTTTCTTCACTAAGTTAGTGGTGTTAATGGTCCATGTTAAGTCCTTTGTTATGTGCAGACCCAGGAATTTGATGTTGTTAACCCTTTTTTTTTCGTCATTTCCTGATATCAGTCCAACTATTGTGGTGTCGTCAGCAAACTTAACTATGGTGTTGGAGGAGTGGATGGGTTTGCAGTCATGTGTGAATAAAGTGAAAAGGGCTGGGCTGAGGACACAGCCCTGTGGTGCTCCTGTGTTCAGGGTGATGTGTGATTCCTCACCCTGACATTCTGTGGTCTTTTTGTGAGAAAGTCCAGAATCCATGAGCAGAGTGTGGTGGTTAATCCCAGTTTGTTAAGTTTGTTCACCAGTTTGTGGGGCACTATTGTGTTAAATGCTGAACTGAAGTCAACAAATAACATCCTTATGTATGTGTTGGGATGCTCCAGGTGGGACAGGCTTGTGTGGAGTGTGGTTGAGATTAAATCCTCCGTTGATCTGTTCTCCCGGTAGGCAAACTGGTGGCTGTCCAAATCAGAAGGGATGCTGGCCTTGATGTGGTCAGAGAATCAGCCTCTCAAAGCACTTCATGATAATTTGTGTCAGGGTGACTGGGCGATAGTCATTGAGACACCTGACTTCTTGTTTCTTGGGCACAGGGACGATAGTGGTGGATTTGAGGCATGTGGGGACTACAGCCTGCTGCAGTGATAGGTGGAATATATTGGTAAACACCCCTGCAGGTTGGTCAGCACATGACTTCAGTGTATGGCCTGGCACCCTGTCTGGTCCTGCTGCTTTGGTGATATAGATCTTTCTCAGCGTGGATCTCACCTGGTGGCTCTCGAGGACAAGTGCTTGCTCGAGTTTCCACCTGGCTGGTCTGATTATCAAAGTGTGCTTTGATACCCCTCCACATGCTGCGGGGATTGTTGTTTATGAAGTGGCCCTGGATCAGCTGCTGGTATCTCTGTGTGGAGATGGTGCAGCTTTGTAGGCTTGTGGAATATTTGTGTACACTTGATCCAGTATGCTTTTCTCTCTGGTTGTGTACATTGGTGTGCAATCTTGGTTCACAGAAACAATCACAGTTTTTAGGTCTGCATGATTAAAGTCTCCTGCTACAATCATAGCTCCTTCTGGATAAGCATTAAGCTGGCTGTTAATAGCTTCCTGTAGCTCCTCCAGGGCTAGCTTAGCATTAGCCCACAGTGGGATGTAAACAGCTGTGACCAGAATAGCAGTAAACTCTCTAGGTGTGTAGAAGGGTCTGCATTTTAGAGCATTTTTTTAAATGTGTCCTAATAATGTCCACAGATGTGCACAGGCATTGTTAACATAAACACACAATCCTCCACCTTTGTTTTTACCGGAGTCAGCAGTTCTGTCGGCTCGGTAAACAGAACGGCCCGCTAGCTTCATAGCCGTGTCGGGGACAACGCTATCCAGCCAAGTCTCAGTGATTACCATCACGCAGCTGTTCATGCAGTGAGAAGTAATCCTTAGTCGTATTTCGTCCATCTTGTTGATGAGTGACCAGGAGTTCGTAAAAAAGAGACTCGGGAGCATTGGTCTGTATGGATTAGCCTGTAGCCTAGCTTTCACACTGGCTCTCTGGCACTGCTTCCTGTTTTTTTTTTTAAGATTAAAAGAAAAGAATCAGATTTATGAAAAGTATATTTTTTCAGAAAATTTTTTAACAAGAGTCACAGTCAGAGTCACTGAGTCACTCTGTCAGTCACTGAGTCACAGTCAGAGTCAGTGTGTTCAACAGAGTCACTGAGTCACAGTCACTGAGTCAGTCAGAGTCACTGAGTCACTCTCTCAGAGTCACTGTGTTTAACAGAGTCACTGAGTTACAGTCAGAGTCACTGTGTTCAACTGAGTCACAGTCAGTCACTGTGTGTGTGTGTGTGTGTGTGAGAGCATATGCATTACTCATTCTCTTATTACCTATTTCTCTTAAATGAAAGGTGTGTGTGTGATTCTGACACACTGATTAGATGGAGAGTGATCTCTTCTGCTGTTGTGATTGTGTTTCTCCTCAGGGGTTTTAGATGAAAAGAGAACACAGGCAGTGATTCTGTGCTAATCTGCAGTTAAAGGCTAATTGCTAATATGCTTCATTGTGGCTAAAACCGTTCATCAGTGTAAAGTGCTGCTGTAACTTCTGAAAACGGGCTGCGTCTCAAACCGCATCGCCAAGTGGGAGTGTAACCATAATGACTCACAGATGGTAGATTTACATTTACTGAACACATCAACACTGCAGTTA
>NC_080712.1:34620024-34657524 GCF_019097595.1 Hemibagrus wyckioides | reverse complement strand
TGTTATTTCACTCAGACTGAATCTGCCACTCTAAAGTCCATCTGGTGGTCAGTACAGTATAACAAACAACCATTTAATACCACAGAGCTTTCAGTGCTAGGTGAAGAGGGAGGTCTTTAATCTTTGTGTGTAGAGACTCAGCTGTTCTCCAGCCAGGGGCAGTTGATTCCAGCTCCTGGGTGCAGCAGAGAGAGAAGAGTGTGGATGCAGGTCTTCCTGTCCCCTGAGAGACATGGGTCAGTGAAGCAGTACTGGAGGATCAGAGGGAGTGTGCTGCAGTGCAGGGTGTGAGGAGGTAAGTGGCTGCTGCTCGGTTTATGGCTTAGTAGGAGAGCATCAGTGATTTAAATCTGATGATCTGTATGTAACAGCTACAAGGGTAGTTTCTGTGGAATGTGACACTTTGCAGCCAGATGGATTGACTGGTCATGGAGGTTGTTCTGGATGATAGAAACAGACGGTTGATTGGAGGCAGTGTATTTTAAAGAAAGAACTGATCCAGTTATTCCAGATGTTACAGAAACATTAATGATGAAAGAGGTGAAGGGGAGGAGAACCTAGGCAGTCTCACCACAGAACACACTAGTGCACTAAACCTCACCACAGAACACACTAGTGCACTAAACCTCACCACAGAACACACTAGTGCACTAAACCTCACCACTGATCTAAAAATGTACATGTTAAGTGCAAATGAAACACACCAGGCGACCATGTTGGCCTCATGAATTAAAAGGGTTAAAGATGGAACCATCAGAGAGAGAGAGACAGACAGACAGACAGATAGAGAGAGAGAGAGAGAGAGAGAGAGAGAGAGACAGACAGACAGACAGACAGACAGACAGACAGATAGAGAGAGAGAGAGAGAGAGAGAGAGAGAGAGATCAGTGTATGGTCCTCTGGGGAACTTCTGCAGGTCATATGCTGATGAGTGTTGCTAAGCAACAGAGCTAATGGTTCATTCATATTTATTACACTGTGTGTGTGTGTAAGGAATTTCTGCATTACTAAAACAATTTTCTCTCTGTTCTTTAAATAAATATTTCTTTACTAAAACTAAAGCTTTAAAGCTTCTTTAATTCAGAACCCCAATGACCTGTACAGTACACTTCATTTTATTTTACTGCATGACCATTTAGTTTGTGTTTTGACCTTCATCATGCAGACACACACGCTAACGTCAGGTGTTTACTGTTGGATTGAGCTGCTGATAACTGCTTTCAGTCAATTTATAGCACTTATTTTATTTAAAAGTATCCTTTTATGTTACTGATATTATTTCTCTTATACCTGAGGTATTAACATGAATAAATATCTTTAATAAATAAATAAAATAAAATAAATATCAGTTTATTGCTGATTGATGGTTAATCTGGGTGATGCTTTTCCATCATGCTTCTTTACAACAGTATGTTTATTAATTAAGAAAAAAGTAAATAATAAAATAATAAAAATTTTAAAAAGTACATTTATAAATAACCAAATCAAATAATCATTTAAAAACATAATAATGTCAGGAGTTATTTCAGTAAAGCTACTCATGCTTGTGATTCTGGATGTGTTTATGGAGTGTATGATGGATCATTAATGTTGCAGTGTGTGAGAACCTCTTCCTCCTGTCAGTACACACACTACTGATTACTGATCTATGTGTGTGTGTGTGTTTATTACAGTGCAAGATTAGACAGGGATTATATTGAGATTAGTGTGGTGAATTTATTTGGTGGTGTTCAGTGCAGTAATTAAGAGTCATATATAGTACTTCAAATATGTTATTGCTTTACAGTCCAATTCAATTCCAACCAGACTCATCCATCCTCACACTAACAGCCCCATCCATTACTTTCACTGTTCACACACACACACACACACACACACACACACAGTAGCATGGATATTTAAAATTCATTTAATTATTATTTAGAGTAAATTATAAATGTGGTCGTGTAGACATGATGTACTGCTTTATTTAATGCAGCGTTCAATAAAACTCATGACGTCATGAAGAGTGTGTAATGGAGCAGGTCAGTAATGAGATAATCACTGGAACACACAACAACATTCTTCCTTTCCATCAGTTGTGTGTGTGTGTGTGTGTGTGTGTGAATAATGAGTGCAGAGTCAGCGTTATTGAGAAATTCCTCCACTTCATGCTCTAGTTCTCTGATAGAGATGGGAGATCAGCTGCGCCCTCTAATGACAGAACCGCAACATCTGGGGGAGCATGGAAACGAAACCGCTGTCTTGTACACACACACACACACGCACACACACAAACAGATTTTCAGGTGATGAAAAATCCAAGGAGAAGCAGGACATCAGACTGGACCATAGAAGCTGTCCTTCACGCGCTTACTGCAGATTAAAAGCTCTGAGACAAACTGTACTCTGTAAAGTTCCTATTCTGTTCCGTGTGTGTGTGTGTGTGTGTGTGTGTGTTACACAAAAGATATCAAAATGCAGTTGTACACACTGTGTTGTGTTTCCTGGCTTATTGAGACATATTATCTGACTAGATCTCCTCAGCACTGAACTTTAATATTCATACACTCAAGATGAAACTCGCTTTAACCAGAGTCCGGGGCAGTCACGTGGTCGTGGAGCAGTCAGAGTCACGTGATTGAGTTAGAACCAATCGGGTTGTAGTACAGAGGTCCAGCGGTGTGTGCTGTTTTTGACACACACAGGTTCCGCTTCAACATCGGCTCTAACACCAGCTCGCTTCATCATTTTACTGCTTTTTTTTACCTGCATACAGTGAGTAACATCCCTACACACACTCCTACACACACTCCTACACACACTCCTACACACACACATCCTTTTACACACACCTTCCTGAATCCCGCAGCTCTCTGTACAGCTGAACATCAGCATTAACGTTAGTGCAGGAATACAGCTGTGTGCACGCGCCGTAAACAAGCTGTTTTAATGGAACATGTAGCATGACCTGTGTGTTAGTGTGTGTGTGTGCGTGCGCGCGCGCGTTTGTGTGTGTGTGTGTGTCAGTCCGCGTTATTATCTAACAGTAATGTTTCCATAACAACTCGATAGTCCATTGCTAATGCTAACGCTAGCAGCCAGTGTAAACGGAGCAAAGTTTATCAGTGAAGCTGGCAGTTAGAGCGAAGAGTGAAGAAGGAAATATCTTTAATTTTATTCTGTTAATCAATTACCTTTAGATTTTTGCTGCTAAATTTAAAGTAATTCCGTTTGGTGGCCCTGTACAGTTAGCACTGAAGCTAAGCTAGCTTTGTACGTCTTATTAATGCTAACCAAAATCTATTACACACATACACACACATACACACACATACACACACACTGTTATAGAAAAATAATTCATTAATAACGTAAAGATGAGTAAAGTTTCGTTTTGTTTTCTATCATACTAAAGCTAAAATCCATGCTAAACAAAATGAGTTTCTGTGCCCAAAGCTAACAGTGACATTCTGACATTAGCTCATTATCTCATCAGCTAACCCTGTTACTGAGAGCCTGATCACGTTACTGAACACACTCCTGCTGTCACTGAACACACTCCTGCTGTCACTGAACACACTCCTGCTCTCTCTGAACACACTCCTGCTCTCTCTGAACACACTCCTGCTGTCACTGAACACACTCCTGCTCTCTCTGAACACACTCCTGCTGTCACTGAACACACTCCTGCTGTCACTGAACACACTCCTGCTGTCACTGAACACACTCCTGCTGTCACTGAACACACTCCTGCTCTCTCTGAACACACTCCTGCTGTCACTGAACACACTCCTGCTGTCACTGAACACACTCCTGCTGTCACTGAACACACTCCTGCTGTCACTGAACACACTCCTGCTCTCTCTGAACACACTCCTGCTGTCACTGAACACACTCCTGCTGTCACTGAACACACTCCTGCTCTCTCTGAACACACTCCTGCTGTCACTGAACACACTCCTGCTGTCACTGAACACACTCCTGCTCTCTCTGAACACACTCCTGCTGTCACTGAACACACTCCTGCTGTCACTGAACACACTCCTGCTGTCACTGAACACACTCCTGCTGTCACTGAACACACTCCTGCTCTCTCTGAACACACTCCTGCTGTCACTGAATTCACTCCTGCTGTCACTGAACACACTCCTGCTCTCTCTGAACACACTCCTGCTGTCACTGAACACACTCCTGCTGTCACTGAACACACTCCTGCTGTCACTGAACACACTCCTGCTGTCACTGAACACACTCCTGCTGTCACTGAACACACTCCTGCTGTCACTGAACACACTCCTGCTGTCACTGAACACACTCCTGCTGTCACTGAACACACTCCTGCTCTCTCTGAACACACTCCTGCTCTCTCTGAACACACTCCTGCTGTCTCTGAACACACTCCTGCTGTCACTGAACACACTCCTGCTGTCACTGAACACACTCCTGCTGTCTCTGAACACACTCCTGCTGTCTCTGAACACACTCCTGCTGTCACTGAACACACTCCTGCTGTCTCTGAACACACTCCTGCTGTCACTGAACACACTCCTGCTGTCTCTGAACACACTCCTGCTGTCACTGAACACACTCCTGCTCTCTCTGAACACACTCCTGCTGTCACTGAACACACTCCTGCTGTCACTGAACACACTCCTGCTCTCTCTGAACACACTCCTGCTCTCTCTGAACACACTCCTGCTGTCACTGAACACACTCCTGCTCTCTCTGAACACACTCCTGCTCTCTCTGAACACACTCCTGCTCTCTCTGAACACACTCCTGCTGTCACTGAACACACTCCTGCTCTCTCTGAACACACTCCTGCTCTCACTGAACACACTCCTGCTCTCACTGAACACACTCCTGCTCTCTCTGAACACACTCCTGCTGTCACTGAACACACTCCTGCTGTCACTGAACACACTCCTGCTCTCTCTGAACACACTCCTGCTGTCACTGAACACACTCCTGCTGTGTCTGTTTCATTTCTCTACTCTGCTAAAATTTCATTATCCTGTTTAATAAAAACCTGATTCTAATTAACAATCCCACTTTGGTAGGCTTTAACCTTCCGTATTTTATTATTCCTTGCATTCTGGTATTCTGTCTTCTTTAGTAAACAGTGACTCAGAATGCAGGACAATTCTGAGGGTCAGAGACCGCAGTCAGGGTCAGGGACCGTGTAGTTATTCCATACAGAAAGCTCTGTTTACAGCTCAGTATCAGAGAGACACACACACACACACACACACACACACACACACACACACACAGGGATATTGTGAACTCAACAGTTTTTTTAGTACAGCTGCTACAATGGATTTAAAGTGAATGTGGTTGAAGTGCAGACTTTCAGCATTAATTCAGAGTATTGCATTAACTGAGGAATTCCAGACATTTCTTCTGTAGTGAAAATGATTAAAATCCCCTGTGCTGGTGTAGAGAGGAAAAATCTACACGTTTGTGTCTCTGTCCAAATACTTGTAGTCATGGCTGTACATGTTTGTGTATACAAAATACATATTTATGCTCTGTGTGTGTGTGTCTTCTGTCTGTAGGTGGGATGTGTGATGGAGTGAGTTTGGTTGCCATGGTGATGCAGTGGAGGTGTATGTGTGTGCTGGTTCCTGCATTGCCGTGGCAGTGAGTGTGTGTTTGTGTGTGTGTGTGAGTGCGAGTGTGTGATGCTGCGCTGGACAGTGTGTTTGGACGGCGGCCCCCGCAGGGTGAATCACGCCGCTGTGGCTGTGGGACATAAAGTTTACTCGTTCGGTGGTTACTGTTCAGGGGAGGACTACGAGACGCTGCGGCAGATCGATGTGCATATCTTCAACACCGGTAACACGCTAACACCTCACACGTATATGACACGCCAACACCTCACACGTATATGACACGCCAGCACCTCACACGTATATGACACGCCAGCACCTCACACGTATATGACACGCCAGCACCTCACACGTATATGACACGCCAGCACCTCACACGTATATGACACGCCAGCACCTCACACGTATATGACACGCCAGCACCTCACACGTATGACATTTATTCAGCAGTATGTATTTATTATGTGATTATTTATTAATGTACACGTTATTATGCACTCATGTCTTATTATTGTATTATAGACATTCTTTTAAACACATTGAAATTCATTGTACATAATTATTGAAGTGATAAACACTGTGTGTGTGTCAGTGTCCATGCGGTGGACGAAGCTTCCTCCAGTGAGGACAGGAGGTCGGGAACACGCTCGTGAAGTTCCCTACATGCGTTATGGACACACAGCCGTGTTGGTGGAAGATACCATCTACATCTGGGGGGGGAGGAATGACACAGAGGGAGCATGTAACGTACTGTATGCCTTTGATGTTGGTGAGGGTTACACACACACACACACACGCACAATGTGTATGCCAAGGGTACCCACTATTATTGATCCTTAATTATTGATGAAGTCGTTAAACACAAACAGCATTAAGGTGAACATGTGCGTATCCAGACTACACCACCTGCTCTCTCCATCAGGGTTCTGTTGAGGGACTTTCTACTTCATCCACATAGAAATTCTCATCATTGTCAATGATCAGGCCTACTACAGAAACAGCTGGAAACTTCACAGTGGTGTTGGACATAAGAGTGGCTACACAATTGTGTGTTAATGGAGTAGAGCAGAGGGCTTAGAACAACCTTAGGGAGCTCCAGTATTGAGGGTAAGGTTGTTGAAGGTTAAGGTACTTTCTGCAGCTGACCAGTTAAAATGTCCAGAACCCACTGGTAGACTAACGAACACAGGCCCAGCACCCTGATATAATCCAACAGACTGAAGGGGACTACAGTGTTGAAGGCTGAACTGAAGTCTCACAGAGTTTTGCTTCACATGTGAAGATGAGATGGGGTGGAGTGCAGGACATGGGAGATGGTGTCATGGCCTGACTTTTTAGATCAGTAAGAGTTTGTCTAGCTTGCTGATTAGAGAGGACAGGTGTAGTGTGTGTGATGAGTAGAGAGGACAGGTGTAGTGTGTGTGATGAATAGAGAGGACAGGTGTAGTGTGTGATGAGTAGAGAGGACAGGTGTAGTGTGTGTGATGAATAGAGAGGACAGGTGTAGTGTGTGATGAGTAGAGAGGACAGGTGTAGTGTGTGTGATGAGTAGAGAGGACAGGTGTAGTGTGTGTGATGAATAGAGAGGACAGGTGTAGTGTGTGATGAGTAGAGAGGACAGGTGTAGTGTGTGTGATGAATAGAGAGGACAGGTGTAGTGTGTGATGAGTAGAGAGGACAGGTGTAGTGTGTGATGAGTAGAGAGGACAGGTGTAGTGTGTGATGAGTAGAGAGGACAGGTGTAGTGTGTGATGAATAGAGAGGACAGGTGTAGTGTGTGATGAGTAGAGAGGACAGGTGTAGTGTGTGTGATGAATAGAGAGGACAGGTGTAGTGTGTGTGATGAATAGAGAGGACAGGTGTAGTGTGTGATGAGTAGAGAGGACAGGTGTAGTGTGTGATGAGTAGAGAGGACAGGTGTAGTGTGTGATGAGTAGAGAGGACAGGTGTAGTGTGTGATGAATAGAGAGGACAGGTGTAGTGTGTGATGAGTAGAGAGGACAGGTGTAGTGTGTGTGATGAATAGAGAGGACAGGTGTAGTGTGTGATGAGTAGAGAGGACAGGTGTAGTGTGTGATGAATAGAGAGGACAGGTGTAGTGTGTGATGAGTAGAGAGGACAGGTGTAGTGTGTGTGATGAGTAGAGAGGACAGGTGTAGTGTGTGATGAGTAGAGAGGACAGGTGTAGTGTGTGATGAGTAGAGAGGACAGGTGTAGTGTGTGTGATGAGTAGAGAGGACAGGTGTAGTGTGTGATGAGTAGAGAGGACAGGTGTAGTGTGTGATGAGTAGAGAGGACAGGTGTAGTGTGATGAGTAGAGAGGACAGGTGTAGTGTGATGAGTAGAGAGGACAGGTGTAGTGTGTGATGAGTAGAGAGGACAGGTGTAGTGTGTGATGAGTAGAGAGGACAGGTGTAGTGTGTGATGAATAGAGAGGACAGGTGTAGTGTGTGATGAATAGAGAGGACAGGTGTAGTGTGTGATGAATAGAGAGGACAGGTATAGTGTGATGAGTAGAGAGGACAGGTGTAGTGTGTGATGAGTAGAGAGGACAGGTGTAGTGTGTGATGAGTAGAGAGGACAGGTGTAGTGTGTGATGAATAGAGAGGAAAGGTGTAGTGTGTGATGAATAGAGAGGACAGGTGTAGTGTGATGAGTAGAGAGGACAGGTGTAGTGTGATGAGTAGAGAGGACAGGTGTAGTGTGTGATGAGTAGAGAGGACAGGTGTAGTGTGTGTTATGAGTAGAGAGGACAGGTGTAGTGTGTGTTATGAGTGGAGAGGACAGGTGTAGTGTGTGATGAGTAGAGAGGACAGGTGTAGTGTGTGATGAGTAGAGAGGACAGGTGTAGTGTGATGAGTAGAGAGGACAGGTGTAGTGTGTGATGAATAGAGAGGACAGGTGTAGTGTGTGATGAGTAGAGATGACAGGTGTAGTGTGTGTTATGAGTAGAGATGACAGGTGTAGTGTGATGAGTAGAGAGGACAGGTGTAGTGTGTGATGAGTAGAGAGGACAGGTGTAGTGTGTGTTATGAGTAGAGAGGACAGGTGTAGTGTGTGATGAGTAGAGAGGACAGGTGTAGTGTGTGATGAGTAGAGAGGACAGGTGTAGTGTGTGTTATGAGTAGAGAGGACAGGTGTAGTGTGTGATGAGTAGAGAGGACAGGTGTAGTGTGTGATGAGTAGAGAGGACAGGTGTAGTGTGTGATGAGTAGAGAGGACAGGTGTAGTGTGTGATGAGTAGAGAGGACAGGTGTAGTGTGTGATGAGTAGAGAGGACAGGTGTAGTGTGTGATGAGTAGAGAGGACAGGTGTAGTGTGTGATGAGTAGAGAGGACAGGTGTAGTGTGTGATGAATAGAGAGGACAGGTGTAGTGTGTGATGAGTAGAGAGGACAGGTGTAGTGTGTGATGAGTAGAGAGGACAGGTGTAGTGTGTGATGAGTAGAGAGGACAGGTGTAGTGTGTGATGAGTAGAGAGGACAGGTGTAGTGTGTGATGAGTAGAGAGGACAGGTGTAGTGTGTGATGAGTAGAGAGGACAGGTGTAGTGTGTGATGAGTAGAGAGGACAGGTGTAGTGTGTGATGAGTAGAGAGGACAGGTGTAGTGTGTGATGAGTAGAGAGGACAGGTGTAGTGTGTGATGAGTAGAGAGGACAGGTGTAGTGTGTGATGAGTAGAGAGGACAGGTGTAGTGTGTGATGAATAGAGAGGACAGGTGTAGTGTGTGATGAGTAGAGAGGACAGGTGTAGTGTGTGATGAGTAGAGAGGACAGGTGTAGTGTGTGATGAGTAGAGAGGACAGGTGTAGTGTGTGATGAGTAGAGAGGACAGGTGTAGTGTGTGTTATGAGTAGAGAGGACAGGTGTAGTGTGTGTTATTAGTAGAGAGGACAGGTGTAGTGTGTGTTATGAGTAGAGAGGACAGGTGTAGTGTGTGATGAGTAGAGAGGACAGGTGTAGTGTGTGATGAGTAGAGAGGACAGGTGTAGTGTGTGATGAATAGAGAGGAAAGGTGTAGTGTGTGATGAATAGAGAGGACAGGTGTAGTGTGATGAGTAGAGAGGACAGGTGTAGTGTGTGATGAGTAGAGAGGACAGGTGTAGTGTGTGATGAGTAGAGAGGACAGGTGTAGTGTGTGATGAGTAGAGAGGACAGGTGTAGTGTGTGATGAGTAGAGAGGACAGGTGTAGTGTGTGATGAATAGAGAGGACAGGTGTAGTGTGTGATGAGTAGAGAGGACAGGTGTAGTGTGTGATGAGTAGAGAGGACAGGTGTAGTGTGTGATGAGTAGAGAGGACAGGTGTAGTGTGTGATGAGTAGAGAGGACAGGTGTAGTGTGTGATGAGTAGAGAGGACAGGTGTAGTGTGTGATGAGTAGAGAGGACAGGTGTAGTGTGTGATGAGTAGAGAGGACAGGTGTAGTGTGTGATGAATAGAGAGGACAGGTATAGTGTGTGATGAGTAGAGAGGACAGGTGTAGTGTGTGTGATGAGTAGAGATGACAGGTGTAGTGTGTGATGAGTAGAGAGGACAGGTGTAGTGTGTGATGAGTAGAGAGGACAGGTGTAGTGTGTGTTATGAGTGGAGAGGACAGGTGTAGTGTGTGATGAATAGAGAGGACAGGTGTAGTGTGTGATGAGTAGAGAGGACAGGTGTAGTGTGTGATGAGTAGAGAGGACAGGTGTAGTGTGTGATGAATAGAGAGGACAGGTGTAGTGTGTGATGAATAGAGAGGACAGGTGTAGTGTGTGATGAGTAGAGAGGACAGGTGTAGTGTGTGTGATGAGTAGAGATGACAGGTGTAGTGTGTGATGAGTAGAGAGGACAGGTGTAGTGTGTGTTATGAGTAGAGAGGACAGGTGTAGTGTGTGTTATGAGTAGAGAGGACAGGTGTAGTGTGTGTTATGAGTAGAGAGGACAGGTGTAGTGTGTGATGAGTAGAGAGGACAGGTGTAGTGTGTGATGAGTAGAGAGGACAGGTGTAGTGTGTGATGAGTAGAGAGGACAGGTGTAGTGTGTGATGAATAGAGAGGACAGGTGTAGTGTGTGATGAGTAGAGAGGACAGGTGTAGTGTGTGTGATGAGTAGAGATGACAGGTGTAGTGTGTGTGATGAGTAGAGATGACAGGTGTAGTGTGTGATGAGTAGAGAGGACAGGTGTAGTGTGTGTTATGAGTGGAGAGGACAGGTGTAGTGTGTGATGAATAGAGAGGACAGGTGTAGTGTGTGATGAGTAGAGAGGACAAGTGTAGTGTGTGATGAGTAGAGAGGACAGGTGTAGTGTGTGATGAGTAGAGAGGACAGGTGTAGTGTGTGATGAATAGAGAGGACAGGTGTAGTGTGTGTTATGAGTAGAGAGGACAAGTGTAGTGTGTGATGAGTAGAGAGGACAGGTGTAGTGTGTGATGAGTAGAGAGGACAGGTGTAGTGTGTGTTATGAGTAGAGAGGACAGGTGTAGTGTGTGATGAGTAGAGAGGACAGGTGTAGTGTGTGATGAGTAGAGAGGACAGGTGTAGTGTGTGTTATGAGTAGAGAGGACAGGTGTAGTGTGTGATGAGTAGAGAGGACAGGTGTAGTGTGTGATGAGTAGAGAGGACAGGTGTAGTGTGTGATGAGTAGAGAGGACAGGTGTAGTGTGTGATGAGTAGAGAGGACAGGTGTAGTGTGTGATGAGTAGAGAGGACAGGTGTAGTGTGTGTTATGAGTAGAGAGGACAGGTGTAGTGTGTGATGAGTAGAGAGGACAGGTGTAGTGTGTGATGAGTAGAGAGGACAGGTGTAGTGTGTGTTATGAGTAGAGAGGACAGGTGTAGTGTGTGATGAGTAGAGAGGACAGGTGTAGTGTGTGTGATGAATAGAGAGGACAGGTGTAGTGTGTGATGAGTAGAGAGGACAGGTGTAGTGTGTGATGAATAGAGAGGACAGGTGTAGTGTGTGATGAGTAGAGAGGACAGGTGTAGTGTGTGATGAATGGAGAGGACAGGTATAGTCTGTGATGAGTGGAGAGGACAGGTGTAGTGTGTGATGAGTAGAGAGGACAGGTGTAGTGTGTGATGAGTAGAGAGGACAGGTGTAGTGTGTGTTATGAGTAGAGAGGACAGGTGTAGTGTGTGATGAGTAGAGAGGACAGGTGTAGTGTGTGTGATGAATAGAGAGGACAGGTGTAGTGTGTGATGAGTAGAGAGGACAGGTGTAGTGTGTGATGAGTAGAGAGGACAGGTGTAGTGTGTGATGAGTAGAGAGGACAGGTGTAGTGTGTGATGAGTAGAGAGGACAGGTGTAGTGTGTGTTATGAGTAGAGAGGACAGGTGTAGTGTGTGATGAGTAGAGAGGACAGGTGTAGTGTGTGATGAGTAGAGAGGACAGGTGTAGTGTGTGTTATGAGTAGAGAGGACAGGTGTAGTGTGTGATGAGTAGAGAGGACAGGTGTAGTGTGTGTGATGAGTAGAGAGGACAGGTGTAGTGTGTGATGAGTAGAGAGGACAGGTGTAGTGTGTGATGAATAGAGAGGACAGGTGTAGTGTGTGATGAATAGAGAGGACAGGTGTAGTGTGTGATGAGTAGAGAGGACAGGTGTAGTGTGTGATGAATGGAGAGGACAGGTGTAGTGTGTGATGTGTTTCTTCATCACCACAGAGGTTAGGGCCACTGGACAGTAATCATTCACCTCAGATGGAGTGTGGGACTTTAGCAGAGGAATAATAGAGGATCTCTAAGCAGTATTAAAGGTATTAATGTGTGTGTGTGTGTGTGTGTGTGTGCGTGTTTGTGTGTGTGTGTTAGGCAGTCACCGGTGGTGGACACCGAAGGTCACAGGGACGGTTCCCGGGGCGAGAGATGGACACTCGGCCTGCGTCCTCAACAAAGATATGTACATTTTCGGGGGATATGAACAACTGGTGGGTCCTCACACACTGTCCCTTTAATACAAACTCCTGGTGGTCAATATATCTACATTAGTATCATGGTGTATTATTGTGTGTGTGTGTTTGTGTGTGTGTGTGTTTACAGGCTGACTGTTTCTCCAATGACATACACAAGCTGGACTCTGTCACCATGTGCTGGAGTTTAATTAAAGCTACAGTGAGTTTGTTAGCTTAGCACCATGCCAAAATGTAACTGTAGTTAAGCATAGGGTTTATGGGTTTGTGTGTGTGTGTCTGTGTGTGTGTCTGTGTGTGTGTCTGTGTGTGTGTCTGTGTGTGTGTCTGTGTGTGTGTCTGTGTGTGTGTGTGTGTGTCACAGGGAACCCCAGCGAGGTGGAGAGATTTCCACTCAGCGACAATTATTGGCAGTAAGATGTTCGTGTTTGGGGGACGCGCCGATCGCTTCGGTCCGTTTCACTCCAATAACGAGATTTACTGCAATAAGATTAAAGTGTTTGATACTGAAACTAACAGCTGGCTCAACACACCCACCAATCAGATCCAGCCCGAGGGACGCCGCAGCCACTCAGCATGTGAGCACACCCACCTAATTTACATACACAGGGGCATGTGCTCCCCAATGTTTAACATGGTTTCTATGGTAACAGTTAGTGTTAGCTATCCATACAACGCCCAGACTGAGAGTTTGAGAGTTTTGCTATATATTGCTAATGCTAACACATTTACATTCACAGCATTTGACTCACTTATCCACAAAGAACTGAATCTGTAACACATAATAAACTGCATTGTTGTATTGCTCCTAATTACACCTGAGCTCTTTATTTTTCATCGTTTGTGTTTCAGTTTCATATAACGGAGAGTTGTATATATTCGGAGGCTACAATGCTCGACTGGACCGACACTTTAATGATCTATGGAAATTTAACCCAGGTGAGAGAGACACACACACACACACACACACACACACACACACAATATTGTTGTGAGTGTAAAGTGTGTGTGGTCTGACTGTAGTGTGTGGATGTAGTTTGTGAACTGTTCACTGTATGGAGATGTGTGTAGTTTAGTGTTTGTGTAGTGTGTGTGTAGTGTGGCTGAGTCTACTGTATAAATATAGTGTGTGTGTGTCATGTAAGAGTGTAATGTGTAGTGTATGAGTTTAGTGTGTAGGTGTGTGTAGCGGGTGTAGTAGGTGTGTCACGTGTGGGTGTGTGTAGTGTATGAGTGTAGTGTGGGTGTGTGTAGTGTAGATGATTGTAGTGTATGAGTATAATGTGTGTGTAATGTATGAATGTACGGTGTGTGTTTTTGTGTGTTGTGCATGAATGTACTGTGTGTGTGTTTGTGTGTAGTGTAAGAGTGTAGTGTGCAGGTGTGTATGAATGTACCGTGTGTGTGTAGTGTATGAGTGTAGTAGTGTCCGGGTGTGTATGTGCGTGTAATGTATGAGTGGTGTGTGTGTGCGCGTGTGCGCGCGTGCGCGTGTGTTATGAATCGTACACTAGATGGCAGTGTTATTACAGGATTTACTAAATGCACCAGGATGTAGAAGTAACACATTAACAGTAACTCCAGTTGCTGTTTGTCTCTACACTGTATTTTATTTTATTTTATTTTATTTACAGTAACTTGTAATTCCTGTGGTTCCTTAAAGTCTTTAGATTTTTTACTAATTGGTGAACAGGAAAGCATAAAGAGACTCTCAGTGTGGGAGGGGCCTTACTCTCTCTCCTGTCAGTCACAGCAACACTGACCAATCCTGGTCATATGTACTAACCAACTGTACTACACAAACACTACACTATACTATACTACACTACACTATACTACACTTCACTACACTAGACTACACTTCATTACATAAACATTATACTACATTATACTACACTTCACTACACTAGACTACACTTCATTACATAAACATTATACTACATTATACTACACTTCACTAAACTACACTACACTACATTATAGTACACTACACTACAATTCACTACACTACACTGTACTATACTACACTTCACTATACTATACTATACTACACTTCACTATACTATACTACACTACACTACACTTCACTACACTTCACTACACTTCACTACACTACACTACACTAGACTACACTTCATTACATAAACATTATACTACACTTCACTAAACTACACTACACTACATTATAGTACACTACACTACACTACACTGTACTATACTACACTTCACTATACTATACTATACTGTACTGCACTACACTACACTTCACTACACTACACTACACTACACTACACTTCACTACACTACACTACATTATAGTACACTACACTACAATTCACTACACTACACTGTACTACACTACACTTCACTACACTACACTACACTGTACTACACTACACTACACTACACTTCACTACACTATATTACACTTCACTTCACTACACTATATTACACTTCACTACACTACACTATATTACACTTCACTTCACTACACTATATTACACTTCACTACACTACACTATATTACACTTCACTTCACTACACTATATTACACTTCACTACACTACACTATATTACACTTCACTACACTACACTATATTACACTTCACTACACTACACTATATTACACTTCACTTCACTACACTATATTACACTTCACTACACTACACTATATTACACTTCACTACACTACACTATATTACACTTCACTACACTACACTATATTACACTTCACTTCACTATATTACACTTCACTTCACTACACTATATTACACTTCACTTCACTACACTATATTACACTTCACTACACTACACTATATTACACTTCACTTCACTACACTATATTACACTTCACTACACTACACTATATTACACTTCACTTCACTACACTATATTACACTTCACTACACTATATTACACTTCACTTCACTATATTACACTTCACTTCACTACACTATATTACACTTCACTTCACTACACTATATTACACTTCACTACACTACACTATATTACACTTCACTTCACTATATTACACTTCACTTCACTACACTATATTACACTTCACTACACTACACTATATTACACTTCACTACACTACACTATATTACACTTCACTTCACTATATTACACTTCACTTCACTACACTATATTACACTTCACTACACTACACTATATTACACTTCACTTCACTATATTACACTTCACTTCACTACACTATATTACACTTCACTTCACTACACTATATTACACTTCACTACACTACACTATATTACACTTCACTACACTATATTACACTTCACTTCACTACACTATATTACACTTCACTACACTACACTATATTACACTTCACTACACTACACTATATTACACTTCACTACACTACACTATATTACACTTCACTACACTACACTATATTACACTTCACTACACTACACTATATTACACTTCACTACACTATATTACACTTCACTTCACTATATTACACTTCACTTCACTACACTATATTACACTTCACTACACTATATTACACTTCACTACACTACACTATATTACACTTCACTACACTACACTATATTACACTTCACTTCACTACACTATATTACACTTCACTACACTACACTATATTACACTTCACTACACTACACTATATTACACTTCACTACACTACACTATATTACACTTCACTACACTACACTATATTACACTTCACTTCACTACACTATATTACACTTCACTTCACTACACTATATTACACTTCACTTCACTACACTATATTACACTTCACTACACTACACTATATTACACTTCACTACACTACACTATATTACACTTCACTACACTACACTATATTACACTTCACTTCACTACACTATATTACACTTCACTTCACTACACTATATTACACTTCACTTCACTACACTATATTACACTTCACTACACTATATTACACTTCACTTCACTATATTACACTTCACTACACTATATTACACTTCACTTCACTACACTATATTACACTTCACTACACTACACTATATTACACTTCACTTCACTACACTATATTACACTTCACTTCACTACACTATATTACACTTCACTTCACTACACTATATTACACTTCACTTCACTACACTATATTACACTTCACTTCACTACACTATATTACACTTCACTACACTACACTATATTACACTTCACTTCACTACACTATATTACACTTCACTTCACTACACTATATTACACTTCACTACACTACACTATATTACACTTCACTTCACTACACTATATTACACTTCACTTCACTACACTATATTACACTTCACTTCACTACACTATATTACACTTCACTACACTACACTATATTACACTTCACTTCACTACACTATATTACACTTCACTACACTACACTATATTACACTTCACTTCACTACACTATATTACACTTCACTTCACTACACTATATTACACTTCACTACACTACACTATATTACACTTCACTACACTACACTATATTACACTTCACTTCACTACACTATATTACACTTCACTTCACTACACTATATTACACTTCACTTCACTACACTATATTACACTTCACTTCACTACACTATATTACACTTCACTTCACTACACTATATTACACTTCACTACACTATATTACACTTCACTACACTACACTATATTACACTTCACTACACTACACTATATTACACTTCACTACACTATATTACACTTCACTACACTACACTATATTACACTTCACTTCACTACACTATATTACACTTCACTTCACTACACTATATTACACTTCACTACACTACACTATATTACACTTCACTACACTACACTATATTACACTTCACTACACTACACTATATTACACTTCACTTCACTACACTATATTACACTTCACTTCACTACACTATATTACACTTCACTACACTATATTACACTTCACTTCACTACACTATATTACACTTCACTTCACTACACTATATTACACTTCACTACACTATATTACACTTCACTTCACTACACTATATTACACTTCACTACACTATATTACACTTCACTACACTATATTACACTTCACTTCACTACACTATATTACACTTCACTACACTACACTATATTACACTTCACTACACTATATTACACTTCACTACACTATATTACACTTCACTTCACTACACTATATTACACTTCACTACACTATATTACACTTCACTACACTATATTACACTTCACTACACTACACTATATTACACTTCACTACACTACACTATATTACACTTCACTACACTATATTACACTTCACTACACTACACTATATTACACTTCACTACACTATATTACACTTCACTACACTACACTATATTACACTTCACTACACTACACTATATTACACTTCACTACACTATATTACACTTCACTACACTATATTACACTTCACTTCACTACACTATATTACACTTCACTACACTATATTACACTTCACTACACTATATTACACTTCACTACACTACACTATATTACACTTCACTACACTACACTATATTACACTTCACTACACTATATTACACTTCACTTCACTACACTATATTACACTTCACTACACTACACTATATTACACTTCACTTCACTACACTATATTACACTTCACTACACTATATTACACTTCACTTCACTACACTATATTACACTTCACTACACTATATTACACTTCACTACACTATATTACACTTCACTACACTACACTATATTACACTTCACTTCACTACACTATATTACACTTCACTACACTACACTATATTACACTTCACTACACTACACTATATTACACTTCACTACACTACACTATATTACACTTCACTTCACTACACTATATTACACTTCACTACACTATATTACACTTCACTACACTACACTATATTACACTTCACTACACTATATTACACTTCACTACACTACACTATATTACACTTCACTACACTATATTACACTTCACTACACTACACTATATTACACTTCACTACACTATATTACACTTCACTACACTACACTATATTACACTTCACTACACTACACTATATTACACTTCACTACACTACACTATATTACACTTCACTACACTACACTATATTACACTTCACTACACTATATTACACTTCACTTCACTACACTATATTACACTTCACTACACTACACTATATTACACTTCACTTCACTACACTATATTACACTTCACTACACTACACTATATTACACTTCACTACACTACACTATATTACACTACACTACACTACACTATATTACACTTCACTACACTACACTATATTACACTTCACTACACTACACTATATTACACTTCACTACACTACACTATATTACACTTCACTACACTACACTATATTACACTTCACTACACTACACTATATTACACTTCACTACACTACACTATATTACACTTCACTACACTACACTATATTACACTTCACTACACTACACTATATTACACTTCACTACACTACACTATATTACACTACACTACACTATATTACACTTCACTACACTATATTACACTTCACTACACTACACTATATTACACTTCACTACACTATATTACACTTCACTTCACTACACTATATTACACTTCACTACACTACACTATATTACACTTCACTACACTATATTACACTTCACTACACTATATTACACTTCACTACACTACACTATATTACACTTCACTACACTATATTACACTTCACTACACTATATTACACTTCACTACACTACACTATATTACACTTCACTACACTATATTACACTTCACTTCACTACACTATATTACACTTCACTACACTACACTATATTACACTTCACTACACTATATTACACTTCACTACACTACACTATATTACACTTCACTACACTACACTATATTACACTACACTACACTATATTACACTTCACTACACTATATTACACTTCACTACACTACACTATATTACACTTCACTACACTACACTATATTACACTTCACTACACTATATTACACTTCACTTCACTACACTATATTACACTTCACTACACTACACTATATTACACTTCACTACACTACACTATATTACACTTCACTACACTACACTATATTACACTTCACTACACTACACTATATTACACTTCACTACACTATATTACACTTCACTACACTACACTATATTACACTTCACTACACTATATTACACTTCACTACACTACACTATATTACACTTCACTACACTATATTACACTTCACTACACTACACTATATTACACTTCACTACACTACACTATATTACACTTCACTACACTATATTACACTTCACTACACTACACTATATTACACTTCACTACACTATATTACACTTCACTTCACTACACTATATTACACTTCACTTCACTACACTATATTACACTTCACTACACTACACTATATTACACTTCACTACACTACACTATATTACACTTCACTACACTATATTACACTTCACTACACTATATTACACTTCACTTCACTACACTATATTACACTTCACTACACTATATTACACTTCACTTCACTACACTATATTACACTTCACTACACTATATTACACTTCACTTCACTACACTATATTACACTTCACTACACTATATTACACTTCACTTCACTACACTATATTACACTTCACTACACTATATTACACTTCACTTCACTACACTATATTACACTTCACTACACTATATTACACTTCACTACACTACACTATATTACACTTCACTACACTATATTACACTTCACTTCACTACACTATATTACACTTCACTACACTATATTACACTTCACTTCACTACACTATATTACACTTCACTACACTACACTATATTACACTTCACTACACTATATTACACTTCACTTCACTACACTATATTACACTTCACTACACTATATTACACTTCACTTCACTACACTATATTACACTTCACTACACTATATTACACTTCACTTCACTACACTATATTACACTTCACTACACTATATTACACTTCACTACACTACACTATATTACACTTCACTACACTATATTACACTTCACTACACTATATTACACTTCACTACACTATATTACACTTCACTTCACTACACTATATTACACTTCACTACACTACACTATATTACACTTCACTACACTATATTACACTTCACTTCACTACACTATATTACACTTCACTACACTATATTACACTTCACTACACTATATTACACTTCACTTCACTACACTATATTACACTTCACTACACTATATTACACTTCACTTCACTACACTATATTACACTTCACTACACTACACTATATTACACTTCACTACACTATATTACACTTCACTACACTACACTATATTACACTTCACTTCACTACACTATATTACACTTCACTACACTATATTACACTTCACTTCACTACACTATATTACACTTCACTACACTACACTATATTACACTTCACTACACTATATTACACTTCACTTCACTACACTATATTACACTTCACTACACTATATTACACTTCACTACACTATATTACACTTCACTACACTACACTATATTACACTTCACTACACTATATTACACTTCACTACACTACACTATATTACACTTCACTACACTATATTACACTTCACTTCACTACACTATATTACACTTCACTACACTATATTACACTTCACTTCACTACACTATATTACACTTCACTACACTACACTATATTACACTTCACTACACTATATTACACTTCACTACACTATATTACACTTCACTTCACTACACTATATTACACTTCACTACACTATATTACACTTCACTACACTATATTACACTTCACTACACTACACTATATTACACTTCACTACACTATATTACACTTCACTACACTACACTATATTACACTTCACTAGACTATATTACACTTCACTACACTATATTACACTTCACTACACTATATTACACTTCACTTCACTACACTATATTACACTTCACTACACTATATTACACTTCACTACACTACACTATATTACACTTCACTACACTATATTACACTTCACTTCACTACACTATATTACACTTCACTACACTATATTACACTTCACTTCACTACACTATATTACACTTCACTACACTATATTACACTTCACTACACTACACTATATTACACTTCACTACACTACACTATATTACACTTCACTACACTATATTACACTTCACTTCACTACACTATATTACACTTCACTTCACTACACTATATTACACTTCACTTCACTACACTATATTACACTTCACTACACTACACTATATTACACTTCACTACACTATATTACACTTCACTTCACTACACTATATTACACTTCACTACACTATATTACACTTCACTACACTACACTATATTACACTTCACTTCACTACACTATATTACACTTCACTACACTACACTATATTACACTTCACTACACTATATTACACTTCACTACACTACACTATATTACACTTCACTTCACTACACTATATTACACTTCACTACACTACACTATATTACACTTCACTACACTATATTACACTTCACTTCACTACACTATATTACACTTCACTACACTACACTATATTACACTTCACTACACTATATTACACTTCACTTCACTACACTATATTACACTTCACTACACTACACTATATTACACTTCACTACACTATATTACACTTCACTTCACTACACTATATTACACTTCACTTCACTACACTATATTACACTTCACTTCACTACACTATATTACACTTCACTTCACTACACTATATTACACTTCACTACACTACACTATATTACACTTCACTACACTATATTACACTTCACTTCACTACACTATATTACACTTCACTACACTACACTATATTACACTTCACTACACTACACTATATTACACTTCACTACACTATATTACACTTCACTACACTACACTATATTACACTTCACTACACTATATTACACTTCACTTCACTACACTATATTACACTTCACTTCACTACACTATATTACACTTCACTTCACTACACTATATTACACTTCACTACACTACACTATATTACACTTCACTACACTACACTATATTACACTTCACTACACTACACTATATTACACTTCACTACACTATATTACACTTCACTTCACTACACTATATTACACTTCACTTCACTACACTATATTACACTTCACTACACTATATTACACTTCACTACACTATATTACACTTCACTACACTACACTATATTACACTTCACTACACTACACTATATTACACTTCACTACACTACACTATATTACACTTCACTACACTACACTATATTACACTTCACTACACTACACTATATTACACTTCACTACACTATATTACACTTCACTACACTACACTATATTACACTTCACTACACTATATTACACTTCACTACACTACACTATATTACACTTCACTACACTATATTACACTTCACTACACTACACTATATTACACTTCACTTCACTACACTATATTACACTTCACTTCACTACACTATATTACACTTCACTACACTACACTATATTACACTTCACTACACTATATTACACTTCACTACACTACACTATATTACACTTCACTACACTACACTATATTACACTTCACTACACTACACTATATTACACTTCACTACACTACACTATATTACACTTCACTACACTACACTATATTACACTTCACTACACTATATTACACTTCACTACACTACACTATATTACACTTCACTACACTATATTACACTTCACTACACTACACTATATTACACTTCACTACACTATATTACACTTCACTACACTACACTATATTACACTTCACTACACTATATTACACTTCACTACACTACACTATATTACACTTCACTACACTATATTACACTTCACTACACTACACTATATTACACTTCACTACACTACACTATATTACACTTCACTACACTATATTACACTTCACTTCACTACACTATATTACACTTCACTACACTATATTACACTTCACTACACTACACTATATTACACTTCACTACACTACACTATATTACACTTCACTACACTATATTACACTTCACTACACTACACTATATTACACTTCACTACACTATATTACACTTCACTTCACTACACTATATTACACTTCACTACACTATATTACACTTCACTACACTACACTATATTACACTTCACTACACTATATTACACTTCACTACACTACACTATATTACACTTCACTACACTATATTACACTTCACTACACTACACTATATTACACTTCACTACACTACACTATATTACACTTCACTACACTACACTATATTACACTTCACTACACTATATTACACTTCACTACACTACACTATATTACACTTCACTACACTATATTACACTTCACTACACTACACTATATTACACTTCACTACACTATATTACACTTCACTACACTACACTATATTACACTTCACTACACTACACTATATTACACTTCACTTCACTACACTATATTACACTTCACTACACTACACTATATTACACTTCACTTCACTACACTATATTACACTTCACTACACTACACTATATTACACTTCACTACACTACACTATATTACACTTCACTTCACTACACTATATTACACTTCACTTCACTACACTATATTACACTTCACTACACTATATTACACTTCACTACACTATATTACACTTCACTACACTATATTACACTTCACTTCACTACACTATATTACACTTCACTACACTATATTACACTTCACTTCACTACACTATATTACACTTCACTACACTATATTACACTTCACTACACTATATTACACTTCACTACACTATATTACACTTCACTACACTATATTACACTTCACTACACTACACTATATTACACTTCACTACACTATATTACACTTCACTACACTATATTACACTTCACTTCACTACACTATATTACACTTCACTACACTATATTACACTTCACTTCACTACACTATATTACACTTCACTACACTACACTATATTACACTTCACTACACTATATTACACTTCACTACACTATATTACACTTCACTTCACTACACTATATTACACTTCACTACACTATATTACACTTCACTTCACTACACTATATTACACTTCACTACACTACACTATATTACACTTCACTACACTATATTACACTTCACTACACTATATTACACTTCACTTCACTACACTATATTACACTTCACTACACTACACTATATTACACTTCACTACACTATATTACACTTCACTACACTACACTATATTACACTTCACTACACTATATTACACTTCACTACACTATATTACACTTCACTACACTATATTACACTTCACTACACTATATTACACTTCACTACACTACACTATATTACACTTCACTACACTATATTACACTTCACTACACTACACTATATTACACTTCACTACACTACACTATATTACACTTCACTACACTATATTACACTTCACTACACTACACTATATTACACTTCACTACACTATATTACACTTCACTACACTACACTATATTACACTTCACTACACTACACTATATTACACTTCACTACACTATATTACACTTCACTACACTACACTATATTACACTTCACTACACTATATTACACTTCACTACACTACACTATATTACACTTCACTACACTATATTACACTTCACTACACTACACTATATTACACTTCACTACACTATATTACACTTCACTACACTACACTATATTACACTTCACTACACTATATTACACTTCACTACACTACACTATATTACACTTCACTACACTATATTACACTTCACTACACTACACTATATTACACTTCACTACACTATATTACACTTCACTACACTATATTACACTTCACTACACTACACTATATTACACTTCACTACACTATATTACACTTCACTACACTACACTATATTACACTTCACTACACTATATTACACTTCACTACACTACACTATATTACACTTCACTACACTATATTACACTTCACTTCACTACACTATATTACACTTCACTACACTACACTATATTACACTTCACTACACTATATTACACTTCACTACACTACACTATATTACACTTCACTACACTACACTATATTACACTTCACTACACTATATTACACTTCACTTCACTACACTATATTACACTTCACTTCACTACACTATATTACACTTCACTACACTACACTATATTACACTTCACTACACTACACTATATTACACTTCACTACACTACACTATATTACACTTCACTACACTACACTATATTACACTTCACTACACTACACTATATTACACTTCACTTCACTACACTATATTACACTTCACTACACTATATTACACTTCACTACACTATATTACACTTCACTACACTATATTACACTTCACTACACTATATTACACTTCACTACACTATATTACACTTCACTACACTATATTACACTTCACTACACTACACTATATTACACTTCACTACACTATATTACACTTCACTACACTACACTATATTACACTTCACTACACTACACTATATTACACTTCACTACACTATATTACACTTCACTACACTACACTATATTACACTTCACTACACTATATTACACTTCACTACACTATATTACACTTCACTTCACTACACTATATTACACTTCACTACACTACACTATATTACACTTCACTACACTATATTACACTTCACTACACTACACTATATTACACTTCACTACACTACACTATATTACACTTCACTACACTATATTACACTTCACTACACTACACTATATTACACTTCACTACACTATATTACACTTCACTACACTACACTATATTACACTTCACTACACTATATTACACTTCACTACACTACACTATATTACACTTCACTACACTATATTACACTTCACTACACTACACTATATTACACTTCACTACACTATATTACACTTCACTACACTACACTATATTACACTTCACTACACTATATTACACTTCACTACACTACACTATATTACACTTCACTACACTATATTACACTTCACTACACTACACTATATTACACTTCACTACACTATATTACACTTCACTTCACTACACTATATTACACTTCACTACACTACACTATATTACACTTCACTACACTATATTACACTTCACTACACTACACTATATTACACTTCACTACACTATATTACACTTCACTACACTACACTATATTACACTTCACTACACTACACTATATTACACTTCACTACACTATATTACACTTCACTACACTACACTATATTACACTTCACTTCACTACACTATATTACACTTCACTACACTATATTACACTTCACTTCACTACACTATATTACACTTCACTACACTATATTACACTTCACTTCACTACACTATATTACACTTCACTACACTATATTACACTTCACTACACTATATTACACTTCACTTCACTACACTATATTACACTTCACTACACTATATTACACTTCACTTCACTACACTATATTACACTTCACTTCACTACACTATATTACACTTCACTACACTATATTACACTTCACTTCACTACACTATATTACACTTCACTACACTATATTACACTTCACTACACTATATTACACTTCACTACACTATATTACACTTCACTTCACTACACTATATTACACTTCACTACACTATATTACACTTCACTTCACTACACTATATTACACTTCACTACACTACACTATATTACACTTCACTACACTATATTACACTTCACTTCACTACACTATATTACACTTCACTACACTACACTATATTACACTTCACTACACTATATTACACTTCACTACACTATATTACACTTCACTTCACTACACTATATTACACTTCACTACACTACACTATATTACACTTCACTACACTATATTACACTTCACTTCACTACACTATATTACACTTCACTTCACTATATTACACTTCACTACACTATATTACACTTCACTACACTATATTACACTTCACTACACTATATTACACTACACTACACTATATTACACTTCACTACACTATATTACACTTCACTACACTACACTATATTACACTTCACTACACTATATTACACTTCACTACACTACACTATATTACACTTCACTACACTATATTACACTTCACTACACTACACTATATTACACTTCACTACACTACACTATATTACACTTCACTACACTACACTATATTACACTTCACTACACTACACTATATTACACTTCACTTCACTACACTATATTACACTTCACTACACTATATTACACTTCACTACACTATATTACACTTCACTACACTATATTACACTTCACTACACTACACTATATTACACTTCACTACACTACACTATATTACACTTCACTTCACTACACTATATTACACTACACTACACTATATTACACTTCACTACACTACACTATATTACACTTCACTACACTATATTACACTTCACTACACTATATTACACTTCACTACACTATATTACACTTCACTACACTATATTACACTTCACTACACTACACTATATTACACTTCACTACACTACACTATATTACACTTCACTACACTATATTACACTTCACTACACTACACTATATTACACTTCACTACACTACACTATATTACACTTCACTACACTATATTACACTTCACTACACTACACTATATTACACTTCACTACACTATATTACACTTCACTTCACTACACTATATTACACTTCACTACACTACACTATATTACACTTCACTACACTATATTACACTTCACTTCACTACACTATATTACACTTCACTACACTACACTATATTACACTTCACTACACTACACTATATTACACTTCACTACACTATATTACACTTCACTACACTACACTATATTACACTTCACTACACTACACTATATTACACTTCACTACACTATATTACACTTCACTACACTACACTATATTACACTTCACTACACTATATTACACTTCACTACACTACACTATATTACACTTCACTACACTATATTACACTTCACTACACTACACTATATTACACTTCACTACACTATATTACACTTCACTACACTACACTATATTACACTTCACTACACTATATTACACTTCACTACACTACACTATATTACACTTCACTACACTACACTATATTACACTTCACTACACTACACTATATTACACTTCACTACACTACACTATATTACACTTCACTGCACTACACTATATTACACTTCACTACACTATATTACACTTCACTTCACTACACTATATTACACTTCACTACACTACACTATATTACACTTCACTACACTATATTACACTTCACTACACTATATTACACTTCACTACACTATATTACACTTCACTACACTATATTACACTTCACTACACTATATTACACTTCACTACACTACACTATATTACACTTCACTACACTACACTATATTACACTTCACTACACTATATTACACTTCACTACACTACACTATATTACACTTCACTACACTACACTATATTACACTTCACTACACTATATTACACTTCACTACACTACACTATATTACACTTCACTACACTATATTACACTTCACTTCACTACACTATATTACACTTCACTACACTACACTATATTACACTTCACTACACTATATTACACTTCACTTCACTACACTATATTACACTTCACTACACTACACTATATTACACTTCACTACACTACACTATATTACACTTCACTACACTATATTACACTTCACTACACTACACTATATTACACTTCACTACACTACACTATATTACACTTCACTACACTATATTACACTTCACTTCACTACACTATATTACACTTCACTACACTACACTATATTACACTTCACTACACTATATTACACTTCACTTCACTACACTATATTACACTTCACTACACTACACTATATTACACTTCACTACACTATATTACACTTCACTACACTACACTATATTACACTTCACTACACTATATTACACTTCACTACACTACACTATATCACACTTCACTACACTACACTATATTACACTTCACTACACTATATTACACTTCACTACACTACACTATATTACACTTCACTACACTATATTACACTTCACTACACTACACTATATTACACTACACTACACTATATTACACTTCACTTCACTACACTATATTACACTTCACTTCACTACACTATATTACACTTCACTTCACTACACTATATTACACTTCACTACACTATATTACACTTCACTACACTATATTACACTTCACTTCACTACACTATATTACACTTCACTTCACTACACTATATTACACTTCACTTCACTACACTATATTACACTTCACTACACTATATTACACTTCACTTCACTACACTATATTACACTTCACTTCACTACACTATATTACACTTCACTTCACTACACTATATTACACTTCACTACACTACACTATATTACACTTCACTACACTACACTATATTACACTTCACTACACTATATTACACTTCACTACACTACACTATATTACACTTCACTACACTACACTATATTACACTTCACTACACTACACTATATTACACTTCACTACACTACACTATATTACACTTCACTACACTACACTATATTACACTTCACTACACTACACTATATTACACTTCACTACACTACACTATATTACACTTCACTACACTACACTATATTACACTTCACTACACTACACTATATTACACTTCACTACACTACACTATATTACACTTCACTTCACTACACTATATTACACTTCACTACACTACACTATATTACACTTCACTTCACTACACTATATTACACTTCACTACACTACACTATATTACACTTCACTACACTATATTACACTTCACTACACTACACTATATTACACTTCACTACACTACACTATATTACACTTCACTACACTATATTACACTTCACTACACTACACTATATTACACTTCACTACACTACACTATATTACACTTCACTACACTATATTACACTTCACTACACTACACTATATTACACTTCACTACACTACACTATATTACACTTCACTACACTATATTACACTTCACTACACTATATTACACTTCACTACACTACACTATATTACACTTCACTACACTATATTACACTTCACTACACTACACTATATTACACTTCACTACACTACACTATATTACACTTCACTACACTATATTACACTTCACTTCACTACACTATATTACACTTCACTACACTACACTATATTACACTTCACTACACTACACTATATTACACTTCACTACACTATATTACACTTCACTACACTACACTATATTACACTTCACTACACTATATTACACTTCACTTCACTACACTATATTACACTTCACTACACTACACTATATTACACTTCACTACACTACACTATATTACACTTCACTTCACTACACTATATTACACTTCACTACACTACACTATATTACACTTCACTACACTATATTACACTTCACTACACTACACTATATTACACTTCACTACACTATATTACACTTCACTACACTACACTATATTACACTTCACTACACTACACTATATTACACTTCACTACACTATATTACACTTCACTACACTACACTATATTACACTTCACTACACTATACTACACTATACTACACTATACTACATTACACTATACTATACTCTACTTCACTTCACTACACTATACTACACTTCACTATACTACACTATACTATACTTCACTTCACTACACTACACTACACTATACTATACTATACTATACTTCACTTCACTTCACTACACTATAGTATACTTCACTACACTATACTATACTTCACTTCACTACACTACACTATACTTCACTTCACTACACTTCACTACACTATACTATACTTCACTTCACTATACAATACTTCACTTCACTACACTGCACTATACTTCACTACACTATACTATACTTCACTACACTACACTATACTACACTACACCATACTATACTACACAAATAGTATTCATGTAGTGCATTATAGTGATTATATAATATAGTTTAGTGTTTATTTAGTATAGTGTAGGATTCTGTAGTTTAGTGTGGTTAATTTTTTATGTAGTGTAGTTTAGTGTACTATAGGGTAGTTTAGTGTTTATGTAGTGTAGTTTAGTGTACTGTAGTGTAATATAGTGTATTTTAGTGTAGTTTAGTGTACTATATTGTAGTTTAGTGTAGTGCAGTTTAGTGTAGTATAGTACAGTGTAGTTTACTGTAGTGTGGTATATTGTTTATGTAGTGTAGTTTAGTGTACTATAGTGTAGTTTTTATGTGTCGTTTAGTGTAGTGTAGTATATTGTAGTGCTTATGTAGTGTAGTTTAGTGTACTACAGTGTAGTATAATGTAGTTTAGTTTAGTATAGTGTAGTTTTTAAATGTAGTTTAGTGTAGTGTAGTGTTTGTGTAATTTAGTGTTTACAGTGAGGGAAAAATGATTTGATCCCCTGCTGATTTTTGTACATTTGCCCACTGACAGAAATGACCAGTCTGTAATTTTAATGGTAGGTTTATCTGAACAGTGAGAGACAGAATAACAACAAAAAAATCCAGAAAAACACATTTCAGCAAAGTTCTACATTGATTTGCATTTTATTGAGTGAAATAAGTATTTGACCCCTTTGCAAAACATGACTTAGTACTTGGTGCCAAACCCTTGTTGGCAATCACAGACGTCAGACATTTCTTGTAGTTGGCCACCAGGTTTGCACACATCTCACATCTCAAGGAATTTGGGCCCACTCCTCTCTGCAGATCCTCTCCAGGTCATTAAGGATTTGTGGCTGACCCTTCAGCTCCCTCCACAGATTTTCTATGGGATTAAGGTCTGGAGACTGGCTAGGCCACTACAGGACCTTAATGTGCTTCTTCTTGAACCACTCCTTTGTTGCCTTGGCCGTGTGTTTTGGGTCATTGTCAGGCTGGAAAATCCATCCACGACCCATTTTCAATGCCCTGGCTGAGGGAAGGAGCTTCTCATCCAAGATTTAACGGTACATGGCTCCGTCCATCGTCCCTTTGATGCGGCACAGTTGTCCTGTCACCTGGGGATGGTGTACTTGGGGTCATAGGCAGCATTCCTCCTCCTCCAAACACGGCGAGTTGAGTTGATGCCAAAGAGCTGGATTTTGGTCTCATTTGACCACAACACTTTCACCCAGTTCTCCTCTGAATCATTCAGATGTTCACTGGCAAACTTCAGATGGTCCTGTACATGTGCTTTCTTTAGCAGGGGGACATTGCGGGTGCTACTGGATTTCTTAATCTCAGCTGTTTAACTGTATGAAGGACACCTGTCCACAGAAGGAAGCAATCAATCAGATTGGTGATTGACTATCATGGTCAAGACCAAAGAGCTGTCCATGGATGTCAGGGACAAGATTGTAGACCTACACAAGGCTGGAATGAGCTACAAGACCATCGCCAAGCAGCTTGGTGAGAAGGTGACAACAGTTGGTGCGATTATTCCCAAATGGAAGAAACACAAAAGGACTGTCAGTCTTCCTCGGTCTGGGGCTCCATGCAAGATCTCACCTCATGGAGTTTCAATGATCATGAGAACGGCGAGGAATCAGCCCAGAATTACACTGGAGGATTTTGTCAATGATCTCAAGGCAGCTGGGACCACAGTCACCAAGAAAATAATTGGTAACACACTACGCCATGAAAGACTGAAATCCAGTAGCACCCGCAATGTCCCCCTGCTAAAGAAAGCACATGTACAGGACCATCTGAAGTTTGCCAGTGAACATCTGAATGATTCAGAGGAGAACTGGGTGAAAGTGTTGTGGTCAAATGAGACCAAAATCCAGCTCTTTGGCATCAACTCAACTCGCCGTGTTTGGAGGAGGAGGAATGCTGCCTATGACCCCAAGTACACCATCCCCAGGTGACAGGACAACTGTGCCGCATCAAAGGGACGATGGACGGAGCCATGTACCGTTAAATCTTGGATGAGAAGCTCCTTCCCTCAGCCAGGGCATTGAAAATGGGTCGTGGATGGATTTTCCAGCCTGACAATGACCCAAAACACACGGCCAAGGCAACAAAGGAGTGGTTCAAGAAGAAGCACATTAAGGTCCTGTAGTGGCCTAGCCAGTCTCCAGACCTTAATCCCATAGAAAATCTGTGGAGGGAGCTGAAGGGTCAGCCACAAATCCTTAATGACCTGGAGAGGATCTGCAGAGAGGAGTGGGCCCAAATTCCTTGAGATGTGAGATGTGTGCAAACCTGGTGGCCAACTACAAGAAATGTCTGACGTCTGTGATTGCCAACAAGGGTTTGGCACCAAGTACTAAGTCATGTTTTGCAAAGGGGTCAAATACTTATTTCACTCAATAAAATGCAAATCAATGTAGAACTTTTTTGAAATGTGTTTTTCTGGATTTTTTTTGTTGTTATTCTGTCTCTCACTGTTCAGATAAACCTACCATTAAAATTACAGACTGATCATTTCTGTCAGTGGGCAAATGTACAAAAATCAGCAGGGGATCAAATCATTTTTCCCTCACTGTAAACACTAAATTACACAAACACTACACTACACTAAACTACATTTAAAAACTACACTATACTAAACTAAACTACATTATACTACACTGTAGTACACTAAACTACACTACATAAGCACTACAATATACTACACTACACTAAAGTAAAGTTGGCGATGGTCTTGTAGCTCATTCCAGCCTTGTGTAGGTCTACAATCTTGTCCCTGACATCCATGGACAGCTCTTTGGTCTTGACCATGATAGTCAATCACCAATCTGATTGATTGCTTCCTTCTGTGGACAGGTGTCCTTCATACAGTTAAACAGCTGAGATTAAGAGCACTCCCCGAGAGTGCTCCTACTGTAATCTCAGCTCCTTACCTGTATAAAAGACACCTGGGAGCCAGAAATCTTTCTGATTGATAGGGGATCAAATACTTATTTCACTAATTAAAATGCAAATCAATGTAGAACTTTTCTGAAATGTGTTTTTCTGGATTTTTTTTGTTGTTATTCTGTCTCTCACTGTTCAGATAAACTTACCATTAAAATTACAGACTGATCATTTCTTGTCAGTGGGCAAACGTACAGAATCAACAGGGGATAAAATCATTTTTTCCCTTACTGTATGTAGTGTAGTTTAGTGTACTATAGTGTAGTGTAGTTTAGTGTACTATACTGTAGTGTAGTATAGTGTAGTATAGTGTATAGTGTAGTGTTTATGTAGTGTACTATAGTGTAGTATAGTGTTTATGTAGTGTAGTTTAGTGTAGTGTAGTTTAGTGTAGTGTAGTATAGTGTTTATGTAGTGTAGTTTAGTGTAGTGTAGTTTAGTGTAGTGTAGTATAGTGTTTATGTAGTGTAGTTTAGTGTACTATAGTATAGTATAGTGTTTATGTAGTGTAGTTTAGTGTAGTATAGTGTTTATGTAGTGTAGTTTAGTGTAGTGTAGTATAGTGTTTATGTAGTGTAGTTTAGTGTAGTATAGTGTTTATGTAGTGTAGTTTAGTGTAGTGTAGTATAGTGTTTATGTAGTGTAGTTTAGTGTACTATAGTATAGTATAGTGTTTATGTAGTGTAGTTTAGTGTACTATAGTATAGTATAGTGTTTATGTAGTGTAGTTTAGTGTAGTATAGTGGTTATGTAGTGTACTATAGTGTAGTTTAATGTAGTATAGTGTAGTTTAGTGTAGTATAGTGTTTATGTAGTGTAGTTTAGTGTACTATAGTATAGTATAGTGTTTATGTAGTGTAGTTTAGTGTAGTATAGTGGTTATGTAGTGTACTATAGTGTAGTTTAATGTAGTATAGTGTAGTTTAGTGTAGTATAGTGTTTATGTAGTGTAGTTTAGTGTAGTATAGTGGTTATGTAGTGTACTATAGTGTAGTTTAATGTAGTATAGTGTAGTTTAGTGTAGTATAGTGTTTATGTAGTGTACTATAGTGTAGTATAGTGGTTATGTAGTGTACTATAGTGTAGTATAGTGGTTATGTAGTGTACTATAGTGTAGTATAGTGGTTATGTAGTGTAGTATAGTGGTTATGTAGTGTACTATAGTGTAGTATAGTGGTTATGTAGTGTATTATAGTGTAGTTTAATGTAGTATAGTGTAGTTTAGTGTAGTATAGTGTTTATGTAGTGTACTATAGTGTAGTATAGTGGTTATGTAGTGTACTATAGTGTAGTATAGTGGTTATGTAGTGTACTATAGTGTAGTATAGTGTTTATGTAGTGTAGTTTAGTGTACTATAGTATAGTATAGTGTTTATGTAGTGTACTATAGTGTAGTATAGTGGTTATGTAGTGTACTATAGTGTAGTATAGTGGTTATGTAGTGTAGTATAGTGGTTATGTAGTGTACTATAGTGTAGTATAGTGGTTATGTAGTGTATTATAGTGTAGTATAGTGTTTATGTAGTGTAGTTTAGTGTACTATAGTATAGTATAGTGTTTATGTAGTGTACTATAGTGTAGTATAGTGGTTATGTAGTGTACTATAGTGTAGTATAGTGGTTATGTAGTGTACTATAGTGTAGTATAGTGGTTATGTAGTGTAGTATAGTGGTTATGTAGTGTACTATAGTGTAGTATAGTGGTTATGTAGTGTACTATAGTGTAGTATAGTGTTTATGTAGTGTAGTTTAGTGTACTATAGTATAGTATAGTGTTTATGTAGTGTACTATAGTGTAGTATAGTGGTTATGTAGTGTACTATAGTGTAGTATAGTGGTTATGTAGTGTAGTATAGTGGTTATGTAGTGTACTATAGTGTAGTATAGTGGTTATGTAGTGTAGTATAGTGGTTATGTAGTGTACTATAGTGTAGTATAGTGTTATGAAGGAATTACGATCGGTACTAAGATATTGTATGAAGATGAGAGTAACAGCTTTGTACTATAGCATGATAGAAATGCTTGTGCTCTGTTTATGTTCTTCATCCTCATAGCAAAGCAGAACATTTCCAAAATATTTCTTTAAAATAAACAGCAGTTAACAGTCTGTTTTATACAGTACGGTCTTTTCTCCTAATTTTATCACTGCGATGCACAGAGCTTGGTTTTATGTCATAATAATATAATAAACCTTTGTGTGTGTGTGTGTAGAGACATTCTGTTGGAAGAAGGTGGAGCCAAAGGGGAAGTTCCCATGTCCCCGCAGACGACAGTGCTGTTGCATTGTTGGAGATCGAATCATCCTCTTTGGAGGGACGAGGTACACACACTATTCACTCTACTCTTCCTTATTCATCATCTTCATCACACATTACTCATCTTCACACTCATCACTTATCACACTCTTCATTATTTTTCACTTGTCACACTCATCACTGTTCATCACACTAACCCCAGACTAAACCCCAGACTAAACCCCAGACTATCTGATCTGATCTGAAACCTGCAGAGGAATGAGAGAAAAAGCTGAAGTGTAAACATTGCACAGCTCAGAGAGAGACAACTCAAATTCATTAAAAAAAAGGCACAAAAGGACGATTGACACTGAGGGTTGAATATGTAGAAATTGTGCAGTGTTTAGTTTTAGTTTAGATTTTATTTTTATTTCTCAGAGGCTATCTAAATAACTTAATTTTATTTCTGTATAATCTCTTCAAAGAGGAGCAGAAATCAATCTCTGATAGATTTAAACTGTTTTAATACAGCAAAAAGAGAAAGCACTGGGGGTGAATGCTTTCTGTGTGTGTGTGTGTGTGTGTGTGTGTGTGTGTGTGTAATTAGGATTAAGGACAGAGCAGGGTGTGAAACACAG
>NC_080712.1:34602524-34615024 GCF_019097595.1 Hemibagrus wyckioides | reverse complement strand
CAGAAAGTGTGTGTTATTTCTGTATAACAGTGAGGCTCAGTAATGTAACATGCTTGTCTGAATACATCATGGTTTCCATGGTAACAGCTGGTTCACAGGGACACTACAATTAATTGAATATGAATCTGATTAACGAGATCGTTGTTCCAGAAAGTTCACCAGATCAGAGTGAGGAGATATTTATTCAACCTTCTCCTATCACACATTTTAACTCTGGTGTTCCTTCTGAAATCCACCATCAGCTTCATATCTCTGAGCATGTTGACCATCACAGGTTCAGTTCAACTTCCTGTCTGGATACAGACTCACCTCCATCTCAGGTGACTCAGGAGATTAACATTAGAGTTGCAGATATGATTTTATTCTTCTTCATGTACACTGTGGTGGGACTGTCCAGTGTTTAATAAAGTAGGAATCTTATTAAAATCACAATCCACTATAGTCCACTACTACAGTCCACTACTACAGTCCACTACTACAGTCCACTACTACAGTCCACTACAGTGCACTACTACAGTACACTACAGTCCACTACTACAGTCCACTTCTACAGTCCACTACAGTGCACTACTACAGTCCACTACTACAGTCCACTACTACAGTACACTACAGTCCACTACTACAGTCCACTACTACAGTCCACTACTACAGTCCACTACTACAGTACACTACAGTCCACTACTACAGTCCACTACTACAGTCCACTACTACAGTCCACTACAGTGCACTACTACAGTACACTACAGTCCACTACTACAGTCCACTACTACAGTCCACTACAGTGCACTACTACAGTACACTACAGTCCACTACTACAGTCCACTACTACAGTCCACTACAGTGCACTACTACAGTACACTACAGTCCACTACTACAGTCCACTACTACAGTGCACTACTACAGTGCACTACTACAGTCCACTACTACAGTCCACTACAGTACACTACAGTCCACTACTACAGTCCACTACTACAGTCCACTACAGTGCACTACTACAGTACACTACAGTCCACTACTACAATCCACTACTACAGTACACTACAGTCCACTACTACAGTCCACTACAGTGCACTACTACAGTCCACTACTACAGTCCACTACTACAGTACACTACAGTCCACTACTACAGTACACTACAGTCCACTACTACAATCCACTACTACAGTACACTACAGTCCACTACAGTCCACTACTACAGTACACTACAGTCCACTACTACAGTCCACTACTACAGTGCACTACTACAGTCCACTACTACAGTCCACTACAGTGCACTACTACAGTCCACTACTACAGTCCACTACTACAGTACACTACAGTCCACTACTACAGTCCACTACAGTCCACTACTACAGTCCACTACAGTCCACTACTACAATCCACTACTACAGTCCACTACAGTCCACTACTACAGTCCACTACTACAGTACACTACAGTCCACTACTACAGTACACTACAGTCCACTACTACAGTCCACTACAGTCCACTACTACAGTACACTACAGTCCACTACTACAGTCCACTACTACAGTACACTACAGTCCACTACAGTCCACTACTACAGTACACTACAGTCCACTACTACAGTCCACTACTACAGTGCACTACTACAGTCCACTACTACAGTCCACTACAGTGCACTACTACAGTCCACTACTACAGTCCACTACTACAGTACACTACAGTCCACTACTACAGTCCACTACAGTCCACTACTACAGTCCACTACAGTCCACTACTACAATCCACTACTACAGTCCACTACAGTCCACTACTACAGTCCACTACTACAGTACACTACAGTCCACTACTACAGTACACTACAGTCCACTACTACAGTCCACTACAGTCCACTACTACAGTACACTACAGTCCACTACTACAGTCCACTACTACAGTCCACTACAGTCCACTACTACAGTCCACTACAGTCCACTACTACAGTCCACTACTACAGTCCACTACAGTGCACTACTACAGTACACTACAGTCCACTACTACAGTCCACTACTACAGTCCACTACAGTGCACTACTACAGTACACTACAGTCCACTACTACAGTCCACTACTACAGTCCACTACTACAGTCCACTACTACAATCCACTACTACAGTCCACTACAGTGCACTACTACAGTACACTACAGTCCACTACTACAATCCACTACTACAGTACACTACAGTCCACTACTACAGTCCACTACTACAGTCCACTACTACAGTCCACTACTACAATCCACTACTACAGTCCACTACAGTGCACTACTACAGTACACTACAGTCCACTACTACAATCCACTACTACAGTCCACTACAGTCCACTACTACAATCCACTACTACAGTCCACTACAGTGCACTACTACAGTACACTACAGTCCACTACTACAATCCACTACTACAGTCCACTACAGTCCACTACTACGCACTACTACAGTACACTACAGTCCACTACTACAGTCCACTACAGTGCACTACTACAGTACACTACAGTCCACTACTACAGTCCACTACAGTGCACTACTACAGTACACTACAGTCCACTACTACAGTCCACTACTACAGTCCACTACAGTCCACTACTACAGTCCACTACAGTGCACTACTACAGTACACTACAGTCCACTACTACAATCCACTACTACAGTCCACTACAGTCCACTACTACAATCCACTACTACAGTCCACTACAGTGCACTACTACAGTACACTACAGTCCGCTACTACAATCCACTACTACAGTACACTACAGTCCACTACTACAGTACACTACAGTCCACTACTATAGTCCACTACAGTCCACTACTACAGTCCACTACTACAGTCCACTACTACAGTACACTACAGTCCACTACTACAGTACACTACAGTCCACTACTACAGTACACTACAGTCCGCTACTACAGTCCACTACTACAGTACACTACAGTCCACTACTACAGTACACTACAGTCCGCTACTACAGTCCACTACTACAGTACACTACAGTCCACTACTACAGTACACTACAGTCCACTACTACAGTACACTACTACAGTACACTACAGTCCACTACTACAGTACACTACAGTCCACTACTACAGTCCACTACAGTGCACTACTACAGTCCACTACTACAGTCCACTACTACAGTCCACTACTACAGTACACTACAGTCCACTACTACAGTACACTACAGTCCACTACTACAGTCCACTACAGTCCACTACTACAGTCCACTACAGTCCACTACTACAGTCCACTACTACAGTCCACTACAGTCCACTACTACAGTCCACTACAGTCCACTACTACAGTACACTACAGTCCACTACTACAGTCCACTACTACAGTCCACTACAGTCCACTACTACAGTCCACTACAGTCCACTACTACAGTCCACTACTACAGTCCACTACAGTCCACTACTACAATCCACTACTACAGTACACTACAGTCCACTACTACAGTCCACTACAGTGCACTACTACAGTACACTACAGTCCACTACTACAGTCCACTACTACAGTCCACTACTACAGTCCACTACAGTGCACTACTACAGTACACTACAGTCCGCTACTACAGTCCACTACTACAGTACACTACAGTGCACTACTACAGTCCACTACTACAGTACACTACAGTCCACTACTACAGTCCACTACTACAGTCCACTACAGTGCACTACTACAGTCCACTACTACAGTACACTACAGTCCACTACTACAGTCCACTACAGTGCACTACTACAGTCCACTACTACAGTCCACTACTACAGTACACTACAGTCCACTACTACAGTCCACTACAGTGCACTACTACAGTACACTACAGTCCACTACTACAGTCCACTACTACAGTCCACTACTACAGTCCACTACAGTGCACTACTACAGTACACTACAGTCCGCTACTACAGTCCACTACTACAGTACACTACAGTGCACTACTACAGTCCACTACTACAGTACACTACAGTCCACTACTACAGTCCACTACTACAGTCCACTACTACAGTCCACTACAGTGCACTACTACAGTACACTACAGTCCGCTACTACAGTCCACTACTACAGTACACTACAGTGCACTACTACAGTCCACTACTACAGTACACTACAGTCCACTACTACAGTCCACTACTACAGTCCACTACTACAGTCCACTACAGTGCACTACTACAGTACACTACAGTCCGCTACTACAGTCCACTACTACAGTACACTACAGTGCACTACTACAGTCCACTACTACAGTACACTACAGTGCACTACTACAGTCCACTACTACAGTACACTACAGTGCACTACTACAGTCCACTACTACAGTACACTACAGTCCACTACTACAGTCCACTACTACAGTCCACTACAGTAGTCCACTACAGTCCACTACTACAGTCCACTACTACAGTGCACTACTACAGTCCACTACAGTAGTCCACTACTACAGTCCACTACAGTAGTCCACTACTACAGTGCACTACTACAGTCCACTACTACAGTGCACTACTACAATCCACTACTACAGTCCACTACTACAGTCCACTACTACAGTCCACTACTACAGTCCACTACAGTAGTCCACTACTACAGTCCACTACTACAGTCCACTACAGTAGTCCACTACTACAGTGCACTACTACAGTCCACTACTACAGTGCACTACTACAATCCACTACTACAGTCCGCTACTACAGTCCACTACTACAGTCCACTACAGTAGTCCACTACTACAGTCCACTACTACAGTCCACTACTACAGTCCGCTACTACAGTCCGCTACTACAGTCCACTACAGTAGTCCACTACTACAGTGCACTACTACAATCCACTACTACAGTCCACTACAGTCCACTACTACAGTCCACTACAGTAGTCCACTACAGTAGTCCACTACTACAGTCCACTACAGTAGTCCACTACAGTCCACTACTACAGTCCACTACTACAGTCCACTACTACAGTCCACTACTACAGTCCACTACAGTCCACTACTACAGTCCACTACAGTCCACTACTACAGTGCACTACTACAATCCACTACTACAGTCCGCTACAGTAGTCCACTACTACAGTACACTACAGTCCACTACTACAGTCCACTACAGTAGTCCACTACTACAGTCCACTACTACAGTCCACTCTCTGTGTTTGTTTATCCTCGCTCACCTTTAACATTTTAACACACAGTGTCTCTTCTCTCTCCATCTCAGCGCTGATGATGTTTTTCTAAAGACTTTTAGACTGTGTGTGTGTGTGTAATGAGTTCACCAGCTGTCCCTTGGGGAAACACACTCACACACTCGTGCTCTTGGCCACTCTTAACCTCTTTACAAACTCACATGTTTATTTAGGAAAGATTATGGGTGTAAGGCCTTATACCTAGAGAGATGGGGCGAGAGAGACTGAGAGAGAGAGACAGACAGACTGAGAGAGGCAGACAGACAGAGAGAAACAGAGAGAGACGGGGGGGCAGAGAGAGAGACAGACAGATAGACTGACACATAGAGAGATAGAGAGAGCGAAAGACAGACAGACAGAGAGAGAGTGTCATAGAGTGGCAGGAAATGTCCAGATTGCTGTCTGTCCACTTCCTGTGTGTGCGTCTGTGGTAACTGTCCTCACCTCCGATCACTACCCCTAACCTGCTCATGGTTTCTGCTTTAAACACCAGGAGGGTCAGGAGAACATTTCTAACCACACGTGTCACTCAGGTGCTGGCTCAGTTCTTGAGACTGGACTATTTCACCCGCTCCAGTCAGCTCTGCCTCTGAGCTCCATTCCACCTCTGAAACAGATCCAGAATGCAGCTGAACGACTTCCTGTTTTAATCTTTCTAACTTCTCCCACGTCCTCCACTGGCTTCATGGAGCTGCTTCATCAGAGTTACATGCCTGATGTTCTCCTACAGAGACATGAACAGAGCAGCACTTACCTTAATGCTCCTCTCACACACTGCACTGCACCACCTCACTCTGATCCTCTGCTGTTGTTGCTGTGCTGGAACTTCAGTCCAGGAGGTTGCTAAATGTGTGAAGGTCAGTGCAGTAGAACAGAACCGAACAGAAGCCGGCCTGTAAGTGTAAGAGTGCAGATACAGTAGTGTTTATGAGCTTTAGGTTCTCTGACACACTAAACAGAACTGGAGCTGAAGGGTCATGGAGGATCCGGGTTTTATTCCACGTCACATGGAGAGTTTTCCGAGGTGGGACACGTCGTCATAGCAACATGCACATTATCACTCACACACCAACACAAACGCAGCAGGAGTCACTGACCAGTGAACTAGAGGATGTGTTTTTTAAGCCTAAGAAGCATTTTTGTATGCTGCCCAAGATGAGTGTCTGCAAAATGTGTGTGTGTGTGTGTGTGTGTGTGTGTGTGTTCAGTGTTAATTGTGTTCTTTGTGTTTGTATATTTGCAGCCCATGTGCAGAGCAGGGAATGGGTGATGAGTTTAACCTGATGGATCACTCTGATCTCTACATCCTTGACTTCTGTAAGTGTGCACTACAAACAAGTGCACTTCCTTTGTGCACTCTCTCTCCTCTCTCACTGCTTAAAAAATGTATTTGAATTTGTTGTACTTCGGTGAGAAAGCTGAGCTACACTGCAGCTCCAGCCCAGGTCTCTCATGTTCTGACACGTTTTACTCACAGAAGGTTTAGTACATTTTACCCCACAGAGTCACTTCATAGCCTCTAACTCCAGTAACATCCCAGTGTTGTAACTGCCCGAGACCAGGGAGGTGTTCCTCATCATCTTCACCACTGACTCGCTCGTTAGGAATTCATTTAAATTAATCTCTTACATACAAAGTGAATTTTGTGTGTGCATGCGTGCCTGTGTGTGCGTGTGTGGGTGCCTGTGCGCCTGTGTGTGCGTGCCTGTGTGTGTGTGCGTGTGCGTGCGTGCCTGTGTGTGTGTGCGTGCCTGTGTGTGTGTGTGCGTGCCTGTGTGTGTGTGTGCGTGCCTGTGTGTGTGTGTGCGTGCCTGTGTGTGTGTGCGTGCCTGTGTGTGTGTGCGTGCCTGTGTGTGTGTGTGCGTGCCTGTGTGTGTGCGTGCGTGCCTGTGTGTGTGTGCGTGCGTGCCTGTGTGTGTGTGCGTGCCTGTGTGTGTGTGTGCGTGCCTGTGTGTGTGTGTGCGTGCGTGCCTGTGTGTGTGTGCGTGCCTGTGTGTGTGTGTGCGTGCCTGTGTGTGTGTGTGCGTGCCTGTGTGTGTGTGTGCGTGCCTGTGTGTGTGTGTGCGTGCGTGCCTGTGTGTGTGTGGGTGCGTGCCTGTGTGTGTGTGTGCGTGCGTGCCTGTGTGTGTGCGCGTGCCTGTGTGTGTGCATGCCTGTGTGTGTGTGTGCGTGCCTGTGTGTGTGTGCGTGTGCCTGTGTGTGTGTGTGTGTGTGCATGCCTGTGTGTGTGTGTGTGTGCCTGTGTGTGTGTGTGCGTGCGTGCGTGCGTGTGTGTGTGTGCGTGCGTGTGTGTGCGTGCGTGTGTGTGCGTGTGTGTGCGTGCCTCTGTGTGTGCGTGCCTGTGTGTGCGTGCCTGTGTGTGTGTGTGCGTGCCTGTGTGTGTGTGTGCGTGCCTGTGTGTGTGTGCGTGCGTGCGTGCCTCTGTGTGTGTGCGTGCCTGTGTGTGTGTGTGCGTGCCTGTGTGTGTGTGTGTGTGTGCGCGTGTGCCTGTGTGTGTGTGTGCGTGCCTGTGTGTGTGTGCGTGCCTGTGTGTGTGCGTGCCTGTGTGTGTGTGTGCGTGCCTGTGTGTGTGTGTGCGTGCGTGCCTGTGTGTGCGTGCGTGCCTGTGTGTGTGTGCGTGCCTGTGTGTGTGCGCGTGCCTGTGTGTGTGTGTGCGTGCGTGCGTGCCTCTGTGTGTGTGTGTGTGTGCCTGTGTGTGTGTGTGTGCGTGCCTGTGTGTGTGTGTGTGCATGCCTGTGTGTGTGTGCGTGCCTGTGTGTGTGTGTGTGTGCGTGCCTGTGTGTGTGTGTGTGCGTGCCTGTGTGTGTGCGTGCCTGTGTGTGTGTGTGTGTGCGTGCCTGTGTGTGTGTGTGCGTGCGTGCCTGTGTGTGTGCGTGCGTGCCTGTGTGTGTGCGTGCGTGCCTGTGTGTGCGTGCGTGCCTGTGTGTGCGTGCGTGCCTGTGTGTGTGTGTGTGTGCGTGCCTGTGTGTGTGTGCGTGCCTGCGTGTGTGTGGGTGCGTGCCTGTGTGTGTGTGGGTGCGTGCCTGTGTGTGTGTGTGCGTGCGTGCCTGTGTGTGTGCGTGCGTGCCTGTGTGTGCGTGCGTGCCTGTGTGTGTGTGGGTGCGTGCCTGTGTGTGTGTGTGCGTGCCTGTGTGTGTGTGTGCGTGCCTGTGTGTGTGTGTGCGTGCCTGCCTGTGTGTGTGTGCGTGCCTGTGTGTGTGCGCGTGCCTGTGTGTGTGTGTGCGTGCGTGCCTGTGTGTGTGTGCGTGCGTGCCTGTGTGTGTGTGTGTGTGCGTGCCTGTGTGTGTGTGCGTGCGTGCCTGTGTGTGTGTGTGCGTGCCTGCGTGTGTGTGTGTGTGCGTGCCTGTGTGTGTGTGTGCGTGCGTGCCTGTGTGTGTGCGTGCCTGTGTGTGTGTGTGCGTGCGTGCCTGTGTGTGTGCGTGCGTGCCTGTGTGTGTGTGTGCGTGCGTGCCTGTGTGTGTGTGTGCGTGCGTGCCTGTGTGTGTGTGTGCGTGCGTGCCTGTGTGTGTGCGTGCGTGCCTGTGTGTGTGTGTGCGTGCCTGTGTGTGCGTGCGTGCCTGTGTGTGTGTGGGTGCGTGCCTGTGTGTGTGTGGGTGCGTGCCTGTGTGTGTGTGTGCGTGCGTGCCTGTGTGTGTGCGTGCGTGCCTGTGTGTGCGTGCGTGCCTGTGTGTGTGTGGGTGCGTGCCTGTGTGTGTGTGTGCGTGCGTGCCTGTGTGTGTGTGCGCGTGCCTGTGTGTGTGTGCGCGTGCCTGTGTGTGTGTGCGCGTGCCTGTGTGTGTGCGTGTGTGCGTGCCTGTGTGTGTGTGTGCGTGCCTGTGTGTGTGTGCGTGTGCCTGTGTGTGTGTGTGTGTGTGTGGGTGCGTGCCTGTGTGTGTGTGTGCGTGCCTGTGTGTGTGTGTGCGTGCGTGCGTGCCTCTGTGTGTGCGTGCCTGTGTGTGTGTGCGTGTGCCTGTGTGTGTGCGTGTGCCTGTGTGTGTGTGTGTGTGTGTGCGTGCCTGTGTGTGTGTGTGCGTGCGTGCCTGTGTGTGTGTGCGTGCCTGTGTGTGTGCGCGTGCCTGTGTGTGTGTGTGCGTGCGTGCATGCCTCTGTGTGTGTGTGCCTGTGTGTGTGTGTGTGCGTGCCTGTGTGTGTGTGCGTGCCTGTGTGTGTGTGTGTGTGTGTGGGTGCGTGCCTGTGTGTGTGTGTGCGTGCCTGTGTGTGTGTGTGCGTGCGTGCCTGTGTGTGTGCGCGTGCCTGTGTGTGTGTGCGTGTGCCTGTGTGTGTGTGCGTGCCTGTGTGTGTGTGTGCGTGCGTGCGTGCCTCTGTGTGTGCGTGCCTGTGTGTGTGTGTGCGTGCCTGTGTGTGTGTGTGCGTGCGTGCCTGTGTGTGTGTGTGCGTGCGTGCCTGTGTGTGTGTGCGTGCCTGTGTGTGTGTGTGTGCGTGCCTGTGTGTGTGTGTGCGTGCGTGCCTGTGTGTGTGTGTGTGCGTGCCTGTGTGTGTGTGTGCGTGCGTGCCTGTGTGTGTGTGCGTGCCTGTGTGTGTGTGGGTGCGTGCCTGTGTGTGTGTGTGCGTGCGTGCCTGTGTGTGTGCGCGTGCCTGTGTGTGTGCATGCCTGTGTGTGTGTGTGTGCGTGCCTGTGTGTGTGTGCGTGTGCCTGTGTGTGTGTGTGTGTGTGCATGCCTGTGTGTGTGTGCGTGCCTGTGTGTGTGTGTGCGTGCGTGCGTGCCTCTGTGTGTGCGTGCCTGTGTGTGTGTGTGCGTGCCTGTGTGTGTGTGTGTGCGTGCGTGCCTGTGTGTGTGTGCGTGCCTGTGTGTGTGCGCGTGCCTGTGTGTGTGTGCGTGCCTGTGTGTGTGCGCGTGCCTGTGTGTGTGTGCGTGCCTGTGTGTGTGCGCGTGCCTGTGTGTGTGTGTGCGTGCGTGCGTGCCTCTGTGTGTGTGTGTGTGCCTGTGTGTGTGTGTGTGCGTGCCTGTGTGTGTGTGTGTGTGTGCATGCGTGCCTGTGTGTGTGTGTGCGTGCCTGTGTGTGTGTGTGCGTGCGTGCCTGTGTGTGTGTGTGCGTGCGTGCCTGTGTGTGTGCGTGCGTGCCTGTGTGTGTGTGTGCGTGCGTGCCTGTGTGTGTGCGTGCGTGCCTGTGTGTGTGTGTGCGTGCCTGTGTGTGTGCGTGCGTGCCTGTGTGTGCGTGCGTGCCTGTGTGTGTGTGTGCGTGCCTGTGTGTGTGTGTGCGTGCGTGTGTGTGTGTGTGCGTGCGTGCCTGTGTGTGTGCGTGCGTGCCTGTGTGTGTGTGTGCGTGCGTGCCTGTGTGTGCGTGCGTGCCTGTGTGTGTGTGTGCGTGCGTGCCTGTGTGTGTGTGCGTGCCTGTGTGTGTGTGCGCGTGCCTGTGTGTGTGTGCGTGTGCCTGTGTGTGTGTGTGTGTGTGCATGCCTGTGTGTGTGTGTGTGTGCGTGCCTGTGTGTGTGTGCGTGTGCCTGTGTGTGTGTGTGTGTGTGCATGCCTGTGTGTGTGTGTGCGTGCGTGCGTGCCTCTGTGTGTGCGTGCCTGTGTGTGTGTGAGTGTGAGTGTGAGTGTGTGTGTGTGTGCGTGCCTGTGTGTGTGTGCGTGTGCCTGTGTGTGTGTGTGTGTGTGCGTGCCTGTGTGTGTGTGCGTGTGCCTGTGTGTGTGTGTGTGTGTGCGTGCCTGTGTGTGTGTGCGTGCGTGCGTGCCTCTGTGTGTGCGTGCCTGTGTGTGTGTGTGCGTGCCTGTGTGTGTGTGTGTGTGCGTGCCTGTGTGTGTGTGCGTGCCTGTGTGTGTGCGCGTGCCTGTGTGTGTGTGTGCGTGCCTCTGTGTGTGTGTGCCTGTGTGTGTGTGTGTGCGTGCCTGTGTGTGTGTGCGTGCCTGTGTGTGTGTGTGTGTGTGCGTGCGTGCCTGTGTGTGTGTGTGTGCGTGCCTGTGTGTGTGTGCGTGCCTGTGTGTGTGCGTGCCTGTGTGTGCGTGCGTGCCTGTGTGTGCGTGCGTGCCTGTGTGTGTGTGTGCGTGCCTGTGTGTGTGTGCGCGTGCCTGTGTGTGTGCGTGTGTGCGTGCCTGTGTGTGTGTGTGCGTGCCTGTGTGTGTGTGTGCGTGCGTGCCTGTGTGTGCGTGCGTGCCTGTGTGTGTGTGTGTGTGCGTGCCTGTGTGTGTGTGCGTGCCTGCGTGTGTGTGTGTGTGCGTGCCTGTGTGTGTGTGTGCGTGCGTGCCTGTGTGTGTGTGTGCGTGCGTGCCTGTGTGTGTGCGTGCCTGTGTGTGTGTGTGCGTGCCTGTGTGTGTGCGTGCGTGCCTGTGTGTGTGCGTGCGTGCCTGTGTGTGTGTGCGTGCCTGTGTGTGTGCGTGCGTGCCTGTGTGTGTGTGCGTGCCTGTGTGTGTGTGTGTGCGTGCCTGTGTGTGTGTGTGCCTGTGTGTGTGTGTGCGTGCCTGTGTGTGTGTGTGCGTGCGTGCGTGCCTCTGTGTGTGCGTGCCTGTGTGTGTGTGTGCGTGCCTGTGTGTGTGTGTGCGTGCGTGCGTGCCTCTGTGTGTGCGTGCCTGTGTGTGTGTGTGCGTGCCTGTGTGTGTGTGTGCGTGCGTGCCTGTGTGTGTGTGCGTGCCTGTGTGTGTGTGTGCGTGCGTGCCTGTGTGTGTGTGCGTGCCTGTGTGTGTGCGCGTGCCTGTGTGTGTGTGTGCGTGCGTGCGTGCCTCTGTGTGTGTGTGCCTGTGTGTGTGTGTGTGCGTGCCTGTGTGTGTGTGCGTGCCTGTGTGTGTGTGTGTGTGTGTGGGTGCGTGCCTGTGTGTGTGTGTGCGTGCCTGTGTGTGTGCGTGTGTGCATGCCTGTGTGTGTGTGTGCGTGCCTGTGTGTGTGTGCGTGTGCCTGTGTGTGTGCGTGTGCCTGTGTGTGTGTGTGTGTGTGCGTGCCTGTGTGTGTGTGTGCGTGCGTGCGTGCCTCTGTGTGTGCGTGCCTGTGTGTGTGTGTGCGTGCCTGTGTGTGTGTGTGCGTGCGTGCCTGTGTGTGTGTGTGCGTGCGTGCCTGTGTGTGTGTGTGTGCGTGCGTGCCTGTGTGTGCGTGCGTGCCTGTGTGTGTGTGGGTGCGTGCCTGTGTGTGTGTGTGTGCGTGCCTGTGTGTGTGTGCGTGCCTGCGTGTGTGTGCGTGCCTGCGTGTGTGTGGGTGCGTGCCTGTGTGTGTGTGTGTGCGTGCCTGTGTGTGTGTGTGCGTGCGTGCCTGTGTGTGTGTGCGTGCCTGTGTGTGTGTGGGTGCGTGCCTGTGTGTGTGTGTGTGCGTGCCTGTGTGTGTGTGCGTGCCTGTGTGTGTGTGTGTGTGGGTGCGTGCCTGTGTGTGTGTGTGTGCGTGCCTGTGTGTGTGTGCGTGCCTGTGTGT